>NC_061841.1:23922736-23927736 GCF_019202785.1 Penaeus chinensis
TAATTGATTGCTCGTTGAAAGGTGGCTGGTGCATTACACATCCCAAAAGGCATTACTGTATAATTATATAAACCAAAAGGAGTTATAAAAGCAGATATGACTTTAGCATTATCTGTTAATCCTATTTGATAGTAACCTTTCTGCATATCAATTTTGGTTATGAATTTGGCTTGTCCTATCGAGTCTACAAGTTCTTCAATTAAAGGAAGAGGATAGGAGTCAGGTATAGTTACTTTATTTAACTTTCGGTAGTCTGTACATAATCTACTGGTACCGTCAGGTTTTGGCACTAGCAGTGAGGGTGAAGCCCATGGAGAGTTACTTGGTTCAGCTAAACCATGATCAAGTAGATAATCTACTTCCTTCTTCATAACAGCTTTCTTCTCTGGACTGAGTCTATATGAACTTTGCCTAATGGGTCTTACCTCGGGAGTGAGTTCAACATCATGTAGAGTATGGCCACAAAACCCTGGGTTATCAGCTGTTACCTGAGGAAAATCTTTCAGTATTAGATATACATCATTTAACTTTGAAGCAGGCAAGTAATTTAAATATTTATGAAGATTAGCTATTATCTCAGAGTTATGTGGATTATGAGGACCTGGGATTTTTATGTAATCAGTCTCCTCAATATACTCGTTAGACATAGAAGTTATGGGAGATTCCTGAGGAATCATACATGCAATAGATTTGCCTTTGGCAAAGTCCTCCTTTGGCTGCCTGTCAATATACGATTTGATTAAGTTGATATGTACCAACTGGGTATCTTTACGTCTATCAGGAGTTTGAACTACATAATTGTAATCAGAAACTTTATGAGAAACAACATAAGGCCCAATGAATTTGCTCTTAAGAGGGTTTCCTGGAATTGGAAGGAACAGTAAAACCTTGTCTCCTGGAGAGAATACTCGAGTTTGTGATTTTAAATCATGAGAAGACTTCATTTTGATTTGAACGTTATGAAGATTAGAGAGAGCCAATTTTCTTGCCTCTGATAACTTAGCTCTAAGATTATCTATGTAAGATGCCACTGTTTGATTAGGGGGAGCTGAAGAGTCTGAAAACCACTGATCTTTAAGAACTTTAAGTGGACCTCTAATCTGTCTTCCATATAGTAATTCAAATGGAGAATATCCAAGGGATTCTTGTGGACATTCCCTCAGGGCAAACAGAAGAAAATGAATGTTCTCATCCCAGGAATTCCCTGTTTCTAAGCAATACTTTTTAAGCATAGATTTTAAGGTCTGGTGAAATCTTTCAAGGCAACCTTGTGATTGGGGATGATAAGCTGTTGACATTTGTTGCGAGATACCTAACAGTTCTAAGACTTTTTGAAACAAGTCACTTGTAAAATTACTGCCTTTGTCACATTGAATCTCTTTAGGGATTCCAAATGAAGTGAAAAAATGAAGTAGACATTTTACAATGGAATTGGCAGAAATATTCTTTAAAGGGTAAACCTCTGGATATCTTGTAGCAGTATCCATAATTGTAAAGAGATAATGGTTCCCTTTCTTTGTTTTAGGCAGTGGTCCTACACAGTCAATTACAATTCTTTCAAATGGATCTGAGTCTACTCGAATAGGATGTAAAGGAGCTCTTGGAATTATTTGATTGGGTTTTCCCCCAACTTGACACACATGGCAAGACCTGATAAATAGTGTAACATCTTTCTTCATACCTGGCCAATAGAAATTTTGAAGTATTTTCTTGTATGTTTTTTGAATACCTAAGTGACCTGCTAAACCATCATGTGCAAGTGTCATGACTGATTTCCGAACTGACAACGGAATTACAACTTGATGTACTTCTGACCATGTATCTAAAGCACGGAGTTCAGGAGGACGGAATACTCTCATTAATAGTCCGTCATGATAATAAAAACCAGGGACCTTTTGATCTTTAAGACTGTCTGAGGCAACATGTCTGCATTTAGCAAGAGAGGGGTCATCGTTTTGAGCTGCAATTAATTTACTTCGTGTGATCTCTTGTGAGATCAAATTATCAACTGGATTTTCTTTTTCTAAGGAAGATTTCTTATATAGCTTAGAACGAGTAACAGCACACACAGGGAAAATATGAGGTTGTTTCTGATCCAGTTCTTTAGTTGGGCTATAGGTTAAAGGCTTAACAACAACATTAATTGTAGGGTACACTAATTTCCCTGCTAGATCATGTCCAAGAATTAAACTTATTCCCTCTATTGGAAAATTATTTTCTGTCACAGCTATCTTTATTTCCCCTGATACAAAATCAGAAGTGAGAAAAATATTTGCTAGTTTATAACTAATTTTGGAAGTCAAGTCTTTAACAAGAACTTTTTCACCTGTATATTTTGTCTCAATTCCAGGTAAAGCAGACTTTAGAATTATACTTTGAGCAGCTCCAGTGTCCCTAAGGATGAGTATGGGATATGATTTACTCATTGAATCAAGAGAGACAGTTCCCCGATATTTAAAATCACTGAATGGATCTGGAGAGTTTACATTTGTCACACTTGCCACTGGTTTTGGTTCAAAAGCTTGGATGCTTGGACTTATGAATGGTCTTACATTTATACCAGACTTTCTACACTTTGGGTCTTTGCACTTGTCTATGGTATGACCTGCTCGCTTGCAATAAGAACAAAAGTTTAATGGTGCAATTTTGCCAGCTTTACCACCATTCCCAAGGTTTTCACCAGAGGAGGACTGTACATAAAATCTAACCTTGTCTACCTTACCCAGCTGTGACCTTTTCAAAAGCGCAAATGAATCAGCTATTTGTGCTGCTTTAAGGAGATCGGTTTCACCCCTATCTTCTATATGCTTAAGGATATCGAAGGGTAACTTTCTTTTTACTTCTTCTAAAATAAGAAGTTCTTTTAATTGTGAGAAAGATTTAGTTGAAGTTGAATCTAGCCATTTGTTAAACAATCTAGCCTTCTCAGTAAAAAATTCAGCAAAGGTACCATGAGGAGACTTAGTAAGACTTCGAAACTTTTGTCTGTAGCCGTCAGGTGTGATTGCATAAGCATCAAGAATAGACTGTTTTATGGATTCATAATCATCAATGCAATCAAGATTTGAAAAGGTGATGGCAGCTTTACCGCTTAATTTAGGTTGGAGAAGCCAAGTCCACTCAGCATAGGGCCATTTAAAGTGTTCAGCAGTTTTCTCAAAGTTACGGAATGAGCCATCAGGATCATTTTCAAGAAATGAAGGAACAAGGGGTAGATTCTTAGTTAAATTGAACGTATCATTAATGACAGAATCATTATCGCCCGTGCCATTTAATTTAGCTTCTAGTTTTCTTTCTTCTAATTTAAGTTTAGCTATTTCTATTTCCCTGTCTCTTGCTCTTTCTTCTAATCTTTGCTTTTCTACCTTAAGTTTTAAATCAAAAGCATACTTTTCAAATTCTAGTCGAGCAGTGGACCAAGACTCCTCTTTCTGATCAGACAGCATGGAAGTGTCTCTAACGTCAAGCAGTTCGGGATCTTGAGGGTTTAAAGAATCAGTGGCTTCAGAGGGAAGTAATTCTCTTTGAATTAGATTTTCTAATACTAGTTCCTTAATTACTTTCTTAGTTGCTGAACCCGAATGAGGTACCGAGAAGTATTGAGCAATAAAGCGCCAATCATCTTTCTTAATAGGTTCGGCTAATTGTTCAAGTGTAGGATTTTCACAAAATTCTTTAGCATTAAATGTAGACATATTAAAAGGAATATTATTTGAATAGAAGTTACTGTTCGATCGACTTGTAGCAGAATAGAAATTGAAATTATTGCAGGAATGTTTGCTAATAATCCCTACGTTAGTTGACTTAATGACGTACTAACACCCAAGTTAGATAATGGCTTACAAATACCATGAATGAAGCTGACGGAAACAAGAACAAATTCTCAGCATTTAGACTTGCTTAGCCTAACTAGGAGAAAGTACGTGGAAACAATCCCGCGGTTCATGAACAAAGAAAAAAGGGTACGGTATTAATGTCGCCGGATGAATCCCTAATCTGATTCATAAACACTATTACAGTGATTGTTTGTGATCACCCTTATTAAGTAGGTGATGTTAACGTGATAAGATAAAGCGAGCCGTTAATTGTATAACTCGTCTCTATGAGAAATAAGGTTACGGTATTAATTAACTTGTGAGAAGATCCGGATATTTTACTTTAAATGTAAAAGTACGGCATTAAGTATCCCACTAAGTAGATCCGGATGAATTCCTTATTCCTGGTCGGACTGACGCTGTCTGCCAAGGCGTGATTATTATTAGAGTCCTGACTAATCTAGCTACTATATTGACATGGAGAATCCGCGTATTTTCTACAGTATTACAGGTCAAGCAAGACGGGAGTGATCAGTTCCAAGTACTCCATTACTCATTTAGCAGGAAATACTATCTCAGTAGTAAACACTTTTAAGTCTAAATGAAATCTAAAGTAACACTATCCTGACAAACCTGCAATAAAATCAACGATCATACACAAAGAGATTTTGATGGTGCATAAAAGAAGAATTATCAAAATTAAGAAAATTAAAATCCCGGCCAGGCCCCCATTTATTACGGATGTAGTTGTTTGATGAGATTTTAATCTTATTCTAGGGGAATGATGTAACTACAAGTCCATAATAAAGTTTGATGCAATAGGTTTATACTTCATGTATTATGATATTTCCAGGTTCTTAGAATATATTTAGTTTATTAAAATCCACGTAGTAGAATTGTATATTTATTTACTTAGTTTAGTATTTATTTCTTTTTATTTATTTTTTATATTATTTTCATGGAAATGCATAAAAGGCAAGTAATGTTTTATTTTTATTTTCTCAAAACCAACCCATTACCAATATTTACATTACCCGTAAACCATCACAAAACCATGAATAAGTATCCTTAATTAAGAATCACCATCAATATTCTTTTTGTAAATTATTATTTATATCTATCTTACGATTTCCTGTAGTATATCGTCACCAGATTCTTGAGGTCACAGCTGAGTAGTAGCGAGGA
>NC_061841.1:23973193-23978193 GCF_019202785.1 Penaeus chinensis
TGTTCTACCAGCATAAAGAATTGATAGACCGCAAAATTACCCTCCAGACTAAGATAAAAATTCTGAATCTATACATATTACCAGTTGCAGCGTATGGGTCAGAGTGATGGACAATGAATAAAAGAGCACAGAGAAGGATAATAGCATTGGAAATGTGGTGTCTAAGAAGAATGTTTAGGACAAGCTGGAAGGACAAAATTAAGAACGTTGATATTCTTGAGAAGGCTAACATCAAGGATAGGTGGCTGAATCAAATTGCAAGGAGGAAGATGAAGTTTGCTGGACACGTTCTTAGCGGCTCGTTTAGGGATTTGGAGTTGCTGGTGTTGGAAGGATTGGTGGAAGGGAAGAGAGATAGAGGGAGATAGAGAGGGACCTGGTTCGACAACATCAAGGAATGGGCTAGAACTGGATCGTATGTGGAATGCAAGAGGAAAGCGGAAGAGCGAGGTCTTTGGAGGTCTTTGGCAGCCAACCCTCGGATCGAAGATGACACGGCAATTGATTGATTGATTATCATTATCATTGTCACAATTATCATTATTGTTATGGTCACTATTACTATTATCATTATGATAATCATTATCATTATTATTTTTACTATTATTATGAATAGTATCATTAGTAGTAGTAGTAATAGCATTAATATTATTATTATTATTATTATTATTATTATTATTATTGTTATTACTATTATCGTTATTACTATTGCTATCATTACCATCATTATTATTGCTAGTATCATTATTGCTATCATTCTTAGTATTATTAAAATTATCATTATCAGCATTATCATTATAATTATTATTGTTATTATTATTATTATTATTATTATTATTATTATCATTATCATTACTGTTATTATCATTATCATTATATTTTTGCTATTGTTATTATTATTATTATTATTATTATTATTATTATTATTATTATAATCATTATTATTATCATTGTTGCTATCATTACTATTATTATGATTATAACTATTATTATTATTATTATTATTATTATTATTATTATTATTATTATTATCATAATTATCACTGATATTGCTTTTAATTTCTTTCCTGTTATTTACTGTTATTATTTTCATTATTATTTCATTATTATTATTAGTAGTAGTATCACTAGAATAAGTATCATTATTACTATTATTATTATTATTAATATCATTACTATCATTATGATAAATATTATCATTACTATCATTATGATAAACATTATCATTATTAATATTCTTCTTCTTATTATTATTATTAAATTTATTATTATTATTGTTATTATTATTATTATTATTATTATTATTATTATTATTATTATTATTATTATTATCATTGTTGTTGTTGTTATCATTATTATTATTATTATTATTATTATCATTATCATTGTTATAAGCATAATAACTATTATCACTATTATTACCATTACTCTTATAATGGTAATAGCCATTGCTTTATAAAAATGCGTGTTACGTCAAGCGTATACAGAAGACTTTAATAAGCTTGGCTACTTTATTTCAGCAACGTCAGTCACGTATTCACTTTATGAATACGTGACTTTATGAATCACTCAGAAATGAAAGAAGGTAAAGAAGGAAAGAAAGTCCACAACCCTTCCCAAAGCACAACTTAATATTCGCCTGTTACGTGTCTGTTCTGCAAAGTTCTGAATTTCTAATCAATAAATATTAAGTATTTTGAAGCACTTGTCAAGCCTTAAGTGTACTGACAATTTACTTTCTACTTACTTATTCAAATCTATTAGAAGTAATTTGTGAAGTTAGTTATACACCGAGGAAGACATTCTCTTATATATTTTATCTATTTGTATATTTGTTTATTAGATTGGGATGTAAAGCTTGAGCAAGACGGTGGCCAGACTGGTGCCTTGGGAACAAAACGGTCAAGCCACACTCAAATTCGGCTCAGGGTTTGATAGGACAAAAACGCTTAACAGCTCAAAACAAAACAAAACAAACAAACAAAAGTAGGATATCCGCATAACTGAAGCTTGCCATGCGCTTCAGCTTGTTTTTTTAACAGAAATCTGGTGAAATCGCAGATGCACGTAATCTGATGAATATTACGTTGGGTTTACTGAGTGTGTGGAAATGTGTAGTATCTGTTCTATTCAACAGAAGTGCTTTCATGTTTAGAAGTGAACACGAGAGTAACACCATCCTGGCTTGTTTCTGGCGTCTTTGTCGTCTCGCCTTGGAAGGCCACCAATTAATTCAGACTTTGTGTTATATCTTACTGGAATAATTGTTTTCATCCTCCAGGGATTATTCTACACTGGTTCTACTGACGGTTAGCTGCATCACAATGCCAACTGATATTTTCTTTATTCTAATTAAACGTGATCAAATACTTGCTATAATTGCGGGTACTGATATTAGCCGCAGTAAAAACCGTCGTATGAATGATAAATTTAATATTTTTAGCAAAAAAAAAAAAAAAATTGTTAGTAGCAAAATTTATAATGATAATAAAATAGTTGCTATAACAATGACGTAATAATGAAAAAAATATAATAATAGTGATATCGATACTCACAGTGATGTGAGTATTGGGTGATAGTTATAATAATGAATAAAATATTACATTAAAACAGTGTCATAATAAACACATTAAGGGCAACAACAATAATACAACTCATAATAGTTATACAAAAATCAACACTACAACAATAACCAGTACAATTAATACCTCCTCGTGATCACAAATATAAATTTCGTTATCCGTAACATTCATACTTCACATAAAATTCTGACTTAGCAGGGATGAAACCGCAGTAGAGGCTGTTACTCCGGCACTAGCGGTTTGTTATGCAACGCTAAATATCGCAATAAAGCATGATAATTGTAGAAAACAAACAAATAGTAGTGATAAGGCACAAAAGTATAATAAAGCTTACCAATAGAAAGAAAAGAAAAAAGGTAATCAAACCGAATAATATAAGCCATATGCAAAAGTAAACACTCAAAATCAATAGCAGCAAATCAGATAAGAATAACCAAACATCATGATAGCAAAAAGCGCGAAATTATTAAGTTAACAAATTAATACACAACGTACCTGCATTCCCCCAGGCGACGACCAAGGTGCGCGGCAATGTTATCTGAGCTTCAATCGTGGTGTGGTCCGGGTCAACGGAGCACGTGGGTGGAAAGCTAGTAATCGTTGGCGAAACCGAGACTATGGCTGTTGGAGTTGATTCCGCTGTGCTAGTTTCTGAGCTTATGTCTGTAGTGCTAGTTGTTGGGATTGAATCTGTGCTATTTTCTGTGCTTACGTCTGTAGTGCTAGTTGTTGGGATTGATTCTGTGCTATTTTCTGTGCTTATGTCTGTAGTGCTAGTTGTTGGGATTGATTCTGTGCTATTTTCTGTGCTTATGTCTGTGGTACTAGCTGCTGGGGTTGATTTTGTGCTAGTTCCTGTGCTTATGTCTGTAGTGCTAGTTGTTGGGATTGATTCTGTGCTATTTTCTGTGCTTACGTCTGTAGTGCTAGTTGTTGGGATTGATTCTGTGCTATTTTCTGTGCTTACGTCTGTAGTGCTAGTTGTTGGGATTGATTCTGTGCTATTTTCTGTGCTTACGTCTGTAGTACTAGCTGTTGGGGTTGATTCTGTGCTGTTTTCTGTGCTTACGTCTGTAGTACTAGCTGTTGGGATTGATTCTGTGCTATTTTCTGTGCTTACGTCTGTAGTGCTAGATGTTGGGGTTGATTCTGTGCTAGTCCCTGTGCTTATGTCTGTAGTACTAGCTGTTGGGGTTGATTCTGTGCTATTTTCAGTGCTTATGACTGTAGTGCTAGCTGCTGGAGTTGATTCTGTGCTAGTTCCTGGGCTTATGTCTGTAGTGCTAGTTGTTTGGATTGATTCTATGCTAGTTCCTGTGCTTATGTCTGTAGTACTAGCTGTTGGGGTTGATTTTGTGCTATCTCCTGGAGTTGATTCTGTGCTAGTTCCTGGGTTTGTGCTTGAAGTGCTATCTCCTTGAGTTGATTCTGTGCTAGTTCCTGGGTTTGTGCTTGAAGTGCTATCTCCTTGAGTTGATTCTGTGCTAGTTCCTGGGTTTGTGATTGGAGTGCTAGCTGCTGGGGTTGATTCTGGGCTAGTTCCTGGGCTTGTGCTTGTACTACTAGCTCCACGACCTGGTTCTGGTGTAGTTCCTGAAGTTGTTTCTATTGTGCTAGTTTCTGAAGTTGTGCCTGCAGTAGTAAGTCCTTGACTTGTGAATGTGGTGTTTGTTGTTGTAGATATATATGTAGTGGTAGTTTGAAGAGCTGAGTTTGTACTGCTGGTCTCCGGAGTTGTGGCTGGAGAGGTCAGTTCTGAAGTCGTGGCAGTTGACGCGAAGGTCGAGCTGGATGGAGGAATAGGTGTGGGTGAGGCTGCAACTGCGGTTGATTTTAATCCTGCGGTAGGAGGCAACGAGGCTGAGCCAGGATGGGTAATCTGGGGAGTGGCATAAGTACTTGTAATATCAGGAGTTAGTCCTTTGGTTGCTTCTGAAGTCGTAGTTTCTGGAGTCGTTCCTGCACTACTAACTTCAGAGGCTGTGGATGTGGATCCTGATATCAATAATGCTAACCGTGGCATCCTGCGTGCAGCATGGTCGATCTCGATGCCTGGCTGCGGTGGAGCGGAATCCGGGCTCCCCGCGGTTGCCACGCCCGAGGAGCAGATGGATGCAACTGGAATGATAGACTAATTTGAAATATGAAATGTGGCGTAGTGTATTTCTTCTTTTCCGCCGTGTTAACCCATTTTTGCCAGAGGTGGCATGTACGTACAGTACATGCTATGACCATTGTGAATATAGTTTATTGATGGTGTTTACACACAGGTGGCTCCACAAGTGTTTAGTCATTAAGGAGTCAGTTACTAATCCTACCTATCTCACCTATTTATCCTTTCATTGACATTCGCAAAGACATTGCTATCAGTATTGTTGATAACATTGTGATATTCATACTGCCAACAAATATAACGTC
>NC_061841.1:23988193-23990693 GCF_019202785.1 Penaeus chinensis
CTCTCTCTCTCTCTCTCTCGCTCGCTCGATCTATCTATCTATTTATTTGTCTATCTATGCAGCTCTACCTACGCCTTCTTTTCCCTTTCTCTCCTGCTCTCTTTCTTCTTATCCCTTCTGTTGATATGTGAATCTGTGTTATATCATATATTTACCCATGCCTCTGTACATATAACCGTATATACTTCGTATGTAAAGCAGATACACTCGAGGTAACAATAATTACTCATAGAGCCTAACCCCCCCCCCCTCCCCTCCAAAGGCCATCGCTCGGCGCAGTTGCCGCAAGAGCGTTCATGAAGCCGCAGTGACGAGGCACTTAGCGTGGTAATTGCGGCTCCGGCAATTAAGCTTGTTACGAGAGGCTCGAGGCGTCGGCGGGGCGGGAGGGCGGCGCCCTTTAGGAATGGCTGACGCAGGTCGGCCGGGGCTCCCCTCTCTTCAGCCCAAGCGTACGCGCATGCGCTGCTAGTGCTTCTGCTCTTTGTTCTTACCATTACTGCTGCAGATACTAGTACTCCTCCTTCTCTTATTACTACTACTACTCTTGCCATTATTACTGCTACTACTCTTTCTTACTACTACTACTATATATATGTGTGTATGTGTGTTTGTGTGTGTATCTGCATGCATGCATGCATATATTTATATATATATATATATATATATATATATATATATGCATACATATATATATTTATATATCTGCATACACACACACACACACACACACACACACACACACACACACACACACACACACACACACATATATATATATATATATATATATATATATATATGTATGTGTGTGTGTGTGTATGTATGTGTATATGTATAGATTTATAGATAGATAGATATGAAGTTATATATAAACACTATATATATGTATATATATACATACATATATGTACACATATATATACACTAAATAGAACAACGAAGGGAAGTGCAGGAAAACACACGAATATGCCGAAGACCTTTTCACATTTACTGCTTCGTCAGGGCATATATGACAAGAGATACATAGAGGTGTGTATATATATGTACTAGGCGGTCAGGTAGCGTCGGTGATGAGGTGAGCGACGACCTTGGCTAGTTCATGGCTCCCCGTTGCGGTTTTGAAGTTGTTGGTAGAGTGTATGTATGTCGCTTCTACCATCTTCCTTTGTCGTGGGGGCAGGCCTTGCTTTATAATGGAGGCCTGGGACCACTTAGGGAGATGGCCGTCGGTGTCGACGTGAACAACGAAGGCGCTCCTCGTGTCATGTCGTCGGAGGGCGCTGCGGTGTTGGTTGATTCGTTGTTCGTGGGGGCCTCGTCCTGTCTCACCTATGTAAACTTTATCACAGCCGCCGCAAGGTATGCTGTACACCTGGCTAAGAGGATTGATGTGGTCTGACCTCTTTTCCCTTACGATGTCCCCAATCTTCCTGCCCGACGTGGTGGCTATCTTCATAGTATGGCCCAACAGGGTCTCCAGGTTTTGCGTCAGCTTGGAGTGTATATATACACACCTCTATGTATCTCTTGTCATATATACCCTGATGAAGCAGTCAATGTGAAAAGGCCTTCGGCATATTCGTGTGTTTTCCTGCACTTCCCTTCGTTGTTCTGTTTACAATTTGTTCAACATGAATTCCACACGAATATATATACACACATATATATACATACATACATACATATATATAAACATGTATTTACATATATACATACACATATAGTGTGTATGAATGTGTGTGCGTATAAGTGTGTATATATATATATATACATACATATATATATATATATATATATATATATAAACATATATTCATTTATATATATATATATATATATATATTTATATATATATATATATATGTGAATATATATGCACATATATACATATGTATTTGTATGTGTATGTATATGTGCATGTGTGTGTGTGTGTGTGTGTTTTTAGTTGACATCTCTCACCAGCGCCTGCCCTCCTGTATCTTTCCGTCTCGCCCAGCACCACACCAAAAGGAAAGCCCCTCGCAAGCGCCTCCGGGCCCTCGGGGAGAGCGGTTTCCCTGGCAGGCTGGCTTCCCCGATGCGAGCGTAGGATTCGACGGGGGGAGGGAGGGATAGTCCTAAATGAATACCCCTTTTTTTAGTATGATTCTTCACTGAGGAAAGAAATACGGGAGTAGTAGAAATGGTGGGCTTTGGGCCTCCGACTGGGAGGGGAGGGGGTGAGGAAAGACAAGGGAGAGGCTTGGAGGACTGTTAAAGAGAAAAGGGGACTGGGAGGGAAAAGGGAGACGGGGGAGGGAAACGGGGACTCTTGGAGGAAGGGAAAGGGTGATTAGGAGAGCAAATGGAAGGCTCAGGCTGACAAAGGGAAAGACTGAGCGAAAAAACGAACGCAGATTGTGAGGTTAGAAACCTTTTCTCAAGCCTGCAACCCGCATCCTATCCCCCTAATTCTCACATACTTGACGTCTTCCTAATACTCCATGTTCAAGGTTCC
>NC_061841.1:24010693-24023193 GCF_019202785.1 Penaeus chinensis
AGTAATAATGATAATGTTAATAGTAAAAATATTAGCTCTGATAGTAAAAACAGATGATGATAATGATGATGATGATGATGATGATGATGGTGATGATAGCAATAATGACAGTAGCAGTATTAATAACAATAAAAATAATGATAATAACAATAACAGTAATGAATGTGATAAAGACAAAAAAAAATGATTATGATAAATAAGTTTTGACAGAAATGGTTTGATTGTTTAAACAGCTGATAAATGTTCTTTAGTCACATTCATGGATGGATTTGTTTACGTTGTAGCTCTTCAGGGCCTTCTCTGGAACAATGTCATGCTGTTAATTCATGGAATTTACGAGTTATGACCACGGATTAATAACTACGTATGTTTATATATATATATATATATATATATATATATATATATATATATATATATATATACATATATATGTATATACTCACATATATATACATATAGATATATATTTACCCTGTGTTTAGCTATTGAGCATGAACTTCGCATGATTATTTCTTGCAGCAACTGTATGTTAATAGACTACACAGGTGCAATAGGACAGCGCGGAGGAGAAGGCTTTGCTTCTAAATGTGCGATAAGTATTACGTAATATTTCCCATGTCATTTAGGTACTTTAAATGTTGTTTTTACTCTATTGTTATATAGGAGATGAGACACTATATTAACCCACCAGCTTAGGATCGCTGGTCCGCAGTCTCTACAGGTTACTCAAATAATGTATTTCTTAACAGCACCGGAGGATGGAGTTGACTAGAGTACATTTCCAAAGTGGCACCTATAATTCAAGGCGTAAAATGATGTCGAATTTACAAACATTGCACGGTATGTAGCACAGCGCATCCAATCACAGGAGAAAAGCATGGAAGAAATGCATCGCCCGCATAAATTTTGTTCCAGACGTTTTATTATTCATAGCTTCATTTTGGGCTCGCCCAGATCCCCGGGAGCACGCCCGCGCCGCCTCCTCGACGGCGCTGGGACGGCCGCCTCTTGGTAATTAAAGTCGCGAGGAAGGCGGGGAGAGAAGCAGAGGAAGGGCGATGAGGAGGAGCAGGCAGAGACGAGGAAGAGGAGGAGACGTACAGAAAAGGGACAGGGAATAGAAAAGAAAAAAATCGGAGGTGAATAAAGAAGAAAATAAAAAGATGTTGAAAGGAAATTTATCTTTAGATGCATCCTTCTATGTAAATATATGCATCCTTTAAAGCATATTGTATCACCTTGACATAAATTACTTTATAAAGAAAACAAGGTACGTAATTCTAGTACCTGTCGTACACAAAGACTGTATTTTTTATTCAGTAAAGAGGGATTCTAAAAGCTACAGATTCTTTTGTATTCCCTTTTACTGCGCAGAATAATGCTAACAGAAATTACAATAAAGTATGTGTTCAGAAGAATATTCTTACAAAGAATACCACTTTGTGATTTTTTAGTAGAATTCCAGGGTTATTCCAACTGATTTTGTAGGCGCTTTGTCATGGATTTGTCGTTAGATTCCTTCGTTCATTAGGAACTAGAAATGAAGCTTATTCAGTCTACGGTGTCGCCATTAATCGCAGTCACAAAGCGGGATGTATAATCTGACATTTCCTCCAAGATTTGTAAGTACTTATGATACATTATGTTGCCAGTTGGGAATTTTCCTTTGGCAAGAAGTACTGAAATCTTCAGATACGTATACAAGTTGCATTAACGGCCTTCTCTTCGGCTAATTCAGACTAGGTTATGATTATCAGGCAGAAGGTCATAACAAGGAAACGTGACTATGAAGAATAGGGATGAAGAGGCAGGGGAAGAGGCCTGTGGATAAACAGGAAACTCAGAACATATCCATAATGTTATAGAAAATGGAAATCGCAGGAGCAAAGGATACAAAATAAAAGAAAAAAAAAATTTCTTTAAATACTAGCAAAATGTCACATTAGCGGAATTACAGAGTAACAAGTTGTTATCAAATTAATATAATTAACAACTGATATCTGTGAAATAATCTGCTGAGACCCTTAGTATAGGAAAATAAGTATTACTTTCATGATGTACAGATGTCGATATAGGCATAAGCAATATTTATAAATCTGAGAAGTATATATAAATATATATATATATATACATATATATATATTATATATATATATTATATATATATATATATATATATCAAGAAAGAATACAACTAGTTCCACACATAAAGATTAATATATCACTTTTCATGTCACTATTGTCAAAGCACACATAATAAGTATAGAGTTGGAGAATATGTGGTTCCATTCAGCGGCCATATATATATATATCGATTTGCACCGACTATAGTAATGTTACGACAATTTAGGGACACCTTTTCCTAGAGCTCTGTCACAACAGGATACACGATAGTCTTCCTTTTTCTTGTATGCCATTTTCTATGGTTTACTGTGACGTGCTGAAAATTACCATTTACCGTTATGTGTAAATTTTCTGGCAATGTCAGCAATATTACAGACACATGAGCACCTCAGATTTTTATGGGTAACTTAAACCGACTTATGCTTCTTTTCAAGCAATGATAATTACGAGTTGTTGACATTAGTTAGTCAATATTACTGATACGTCTGCAACTTTATCAGGCGGATGAAACAAACTCACGGAAGAAACTTTTCTTTTCCTTTACTCTGTTCTTACCACTCAGGCAGGGTAACATGCAAGGTTGATGCAACACAAAAAGAGGATATAATATTCGTGACAACATAATAAATCTTCGAGAGCACTCTGGTATGGGGTTCACTTATTATCGTCGATATCTACATAGAGCGTATAGATGGATCTCTGGCGTCACTGCTGTCGGTTGCCGGCTTCCAGCCTTATTTCAATCGCGTCTTTTCGCCTTTATCACGACCGGCACAGCACTTCACCTTCTCAGCATGAATCAACACATTCACCCTGATTCATCTGTTATATCAGGTACTCGTGACGCACCTCAGGACTCTTGATGTTGACTCTTGATCATTCCGCTAGACCATCATCGCTCCTCCTCTCCCAGACAAACTTCGAGAAGCGTCCTTGCAAACAAATGAATTTCGACATACGTAACAATATAATTATGACTTCAACGGGAGAAACCAATAGTTTGGCTCTATACGAGCATATTACGAATTTCATAATATAACAGTTCTGCTAATTTGTCTTGTATATATTACGTCTGTAGAAATAATTAGGTCAACCATATATATTACAATTGCGAAATGGTTGTCAGTTTTTTGAACGATCGGAAACATATATTTTACAACTCTTAATTCATTCAACTAAATCATAAAATCGCAGTTTTAAGCGATTTGTTCCTCGCAATCGTGTTGCATGGATAAAACTAAACAGCAGTCACCACCATCCCCTAACGGTAGGCAGCGTAATTGTCGTTTTTCTAAGTGTCAAGAAGTTCGTCTGGGAAATCTACGGGCTTAAAAAGGCGATTTTTGGATTTGCTTGAATAGATTAAGAGTTGCGAAGTATGTGGTATGATTTATTAATTCAGAAAACACAATAATTTGAAAACTTCGACGCACCTTCTCAGGTGACCTTTAAGCAATGTTTCCGGTCGTTCAAAAATTTCCCTAAGCTCCTCCACAATCGGGGACGAAAGACGTTCTTACATACGTGGTGATTACTGCGCGCCTCGCCTTCTCTTTACATATAATCAAACAGGACACAACGACGTACCGTTGTAATATAAGCAAAGGCACACACGTGCTGTGTTTATATATGCAGGGCTTAGCGAGGTCTTACGTGCAGTATAAGCGTAACAGAATGACTTTCCCGAAATCTAAAGGATATCCATTCTGAGGCCGGATTTACTAAACTCTTTCGTAAAGGCTGTCTCTCGTAACAATTACGGGAAGTGTCAACAACTTCCTAACTAGTGACGTTACGACCCATTTTCAAAAGCTAAACAACGAGAGTGTTAAGACCGTATTTATTATCGCTAGGTATCTTGGGCCTTTATTTCTTAAAATAACGACCAATCAGCGTTAGCTCGGAAAAAATCGACCAATCACAAGAACGTTATCCGCCGAACTGAGGCAACACTAATGAGGCTTACCAATTACAGTTTCTTAATGAAAAATTCACATAAAATGTGTTGAAACCGTATTTCCAAAATAATGCTCAATTTAGTAAGACAAATAAAGGAAAGTCATGAGGCTAATGCCAGCAAACATCTTTTTTTTTCTAGTTAGAGTCAGGTGCAATGGGTCACTCACCAATAAATGGCTTCATTAATCTTCACCACCTTTATCAATAAACTCACAATTTCTGATATCTCTATATAGCTATATCCGTCTACCTATGTGTGTGTGATAAAATCATAACATATAAGTATATATAAATACAAATATATATATATATATAATTACACACACAAATATATATATATATATATATATATATATATATATATATATATATACTTCTTCTCATACCATCCCCTCCATGTAAAGAGAGGTGTTGCCACTTCGCTGTTCCTCCGCGCCCTCCGTATCTGTGACCCCCAATACCTGGATGGAGAGATCGACTTCCTACGTCGTTCATTCTCCAAACTGGGCTATCCTCGTCATGTTCTCGACGCCGCGTTATCCAGGGCACGGCGTACCTTCTACCACGACTCCCCCCCTACAGAGACTCCTCGGCTGCCCGTCCTCAGCCTGCCCTACACTGAGGAGATCTACTCTCTCCGCCGCCCTCTTGACACTCTCAACTGCAGGCTGATCTTTCGCCAGGTGAACACTCTCCGCCGTAACCTGGTCCACACCAGCCCACCCTCTTCCTCGAAGGTGGGCACCTATGCTATTCCTTGTACCTCCTGTGACAAACAGTACTTTGGCGAGACGGGCGCCAGTCTCACTAAGCGCCTGTCTCAACATAAGTACACTGTTTCCAGGGGGCACAACAACAACGCTCTCTTCTGCCATCAGTGGGATACAGGCCATCAGATGGACTGGTCAGCGGCGCGAATTATCTTTCCTTCCGCTGACGTCCACGCCCGCAGACTGGTGGAATCTTCCCTAATTAAGCTGCTTCCCAATTTCAACCTGAACAGCGGCTTTTCTCCTGTTGACAGTCTCCTCGCTTCCCACATCCTTCGCCTTCTCCCGTATGCTGGCCACCCTTCACACAGTCCGCCCGACCCTCCCGACCTGACCTGCCCGACCTGATCTGACCTCCCTTCGTTTCCGTTCGTCTGTCCTCACCTGCCCCGTGTCTCCGCGTTGCCTTTCCTCTCTCTGTCTTATACCCCCTCCTCTTCCTTGCCTCCTCAGACCTGAAGATGGAATCCAGGTGGATTCCGAAACTGTAGTCTCTTTTTCAATTAAATCTAGTTTTACAGTGTGGGTTTTTATACCATATATATATATATATATATATATATATATATATATATATATATATATATATATTACACACACATATCTGTGTCTCTATCTCTTTCTCTCTCTTGCTCAGTATCTCATAGTAAAATAAATAAATAAATAAATAAAAAATCATTACTCAAAAGCATTTCATTATAATTTCATCAAGATATCATACACACAACAAATTTGTTATAATTATTTTTTTCTCATTATTCATCAGTAAGTCAATGCCTTGCTTCATAATACTATTATATTAGTGTATTAAGAGGTGTGCTTATATATTGATAACCTCTGTTATTGAATATTTATTATAATTTGTTGTTTTAGAGAAAAATAGTCATACTGATGGAATTTATACATTTTCATTAAAAATTCGTCCCAGATGAAGTGTCAGAATTCCTTTATTTCATGAAAAACTAAACTTGTTGAGTGATTTATATTTGGCCAACATTAAGTGTTTCCGCGGCCTCTGCGGCCTCCCCGGATTGGCAAATGCCATCCTTATTTACAATAGCCATATTGTTTTTTTCACACCCTTGAAGGCATTTATGAGGCTTATATGAGTGCTGATATGAGGAGGGTCGCCACGATGAACGTTACGAGTGGTTTCGGGCGCTAATGTTTCTCGTGCGGAGACGTGTTTACGACCTCGGAAGGGTTTTGAAAATACGCTCGTTACAAGAAGTGAGAGAGTAGCCTGATTTACGATGTAAACAAATCCCATACGGCCCCGTATATGCGTTAGTAAATCCGGCACACCCACAGAATTTATGGTCTTGTTGAATTGTTTCTATAGCATGGGTGTATATCCCTTCGTACTCGATCCCTGGTAGACAGAGATGGTTTTGTAAACGACAAAGTAATTGATGTTATGGACTTGCAACCTGAAAACTGCAAGATGCAATAGCCTCAGAAAATTTCGCACGATTCGAATATTTTGTTTTATTCCTGATGGAAGATGCACAAGCTGTAATTTATATATATAACGATTACAGAGTTGTTGCAGATATCAGAGCATAATGAACTGTTATAAGATATATTATCTTTATTAACACTTTCTCGGGAGAGGATATGTTTTGCGAGGTTGTTTTTAGCAGAGCAATTGCCCGTAAGAAAATGCGTGGAGCTTATGACATTCTTATATATCGGCACAGACTATCAGTAATGGGACATTATGTTTTAATTGTTAATCTAAAATCTTGTAATATATACGTTGATTCATATATGTTTTCTCCATGTTTGCAGGCATTTATCAATCAGTATTACATAGTTTTCTTAAATGAAAAATCATTACAGTCTCGACAATCTAGCTTGGGTTGCATATGTTATTTTCGTCAAGTACATCATTAATTTGCACAGGATAGAAAACACTGTTCATCCCTGCGTTCCGTCGGGCACTTCGTAGCGCTGCAAAACGCAAAATTTCAACGGAAGGGCCTGTAATGTGATACATTATCTTTTGTGTGGCGCACAAACGGTCCCGGAGAGGTGGTGCGCCTAGCAGACGGCGCGTACTTTGTTTACAAGGTTAATGTAGAATGCCAACAAATACTTTTCGGTATGGATCCTGCCATATGAACTTTTAAGATCAATTGAAACCTAGTGGGTACTTCTTGACTGGTATTTGATTATATATTCAGCTAAGCAAAGGATGTTATATGTGAAGAAATATGAGAGCATGATTCCTGCTGGACTATTTAATGGAAAATATGATATGAAAGATAAAAATTTGATTGTTACAAATACTAGCATATATAAAAGCCATAGTAAATGCGCTTAAACACAAAATTTAAAACTCAAAAAGCTCTTGTGAGTCAATGTTTACATTTGAGCGTCACCATAGCACCACAGACCGTTCCGTTCGAGTGTAGTCCAAAAGTATTCCATATTTTCCTACGGAATGCAAGGGAGAGATTGTGTAGAAATTTTCGAAGAACGACTTTAGATACAATGATAAAAAGGTTCCACGGTTTTTATATAGACATTTGAAAATGCCTCGATGTGAGGTTATTTCGTGACCATTCGCTAAGCAAAGCAGAATGTAGAAAATCATTGTTTCCTGCTCCTTCCTCCTTTCTCTGTGTTGGGGTTTGCTGATTGCTTAATAGCACTGCGGTTGGGTGGAGGGGCGATATTGATTATATAAGAGCCCCGTTTCCAAAGCAACAATGAGTAGCCATACAATGGAACTTGCTAACCTTGCTAAGTAACTTCTGAGTTTTAGTTATAACCTCTATGTGTAAGTCTCAATGATTATCTTTACAAAGTAAAAATGAAAATTTGTCCTTGCTTGTTACTATTATTTATACATTTCTGAATTTTAGTTACGGTTTATGTGAATATGCCTGATAAACAGCTTTATTGTAAAATATTGTTATTTACAGAATCTTAAAGTCTCAGTTTTGTTTTTCTATATTTTAAGTTATGTCCAAGGACAGGACTCCCAAGATTTATGTTTTAACCCTGGCTTAAATTATGTTAAATCCATTACCGGTGAGTGAGTATATTATTACTTTATTATTTGAAGACTTATATGCAATGTTTTCACTGTTATTTGCAGCTGTGATTAATCTTGGTTTCTGTTTTTTTTTTTTTTTTTTTTTTTTTTTTTTTTTGTCCTGCAGTTCTACGGGGGAGAGCGATCTGTGTTTGTTCTCGAACGCGACGAGAGCGAGCCAGCTCCAAAGAAAAAAGGTTATTGCCCGCACCCAAGGAGGCTGGTGGAGTACAAGCGGAGACAGCATCAGTTCTCCAGCCCGTGTGACCCCCGTCCTCTGAGCGGGGGCAATGATCTGTCACATTCCAGGAGAAAGGTTCTTCCTGCTAGCGGAACCGAAACGCGTTCCTCGAGAAAGTTGTTCGACCGACGCAGGTGACGCTCATCCGTTCAGCGCGACGCAACGAGCAGGGGCGGTCCTTTTTTGTAGCCCTCGGTCTCTTGGTTATCAATCTCGCATGGAGCTTAATAGACCACAAGTTTTGCCTGAACCTGTCTACACACAACCTTCATCTATTCCTCCGATTAATTGCCCGGACGAGTCACGAGGAGCTACTTTGCCATCCATGCAGAATAAGGACGACTCGAGAGACACTAAGAGAGGGAATAAGTCCCCAGGTCGATGCAGTAGTCCCTCTCTTCTACCGTTAAAGCAGACAAAACCGATGACACTGTCTCGAAGCAACTGAGGGCTGTTGCAGAATATAACATACCAGCTGGTTGTTGGAGTTCAAGAACTCCCCAGAGTATAATATTTAAATAGATGATCGAGTTTTATTATGTTTGATATCTAATATTACAAGGGATGCCGCACTATAGTTATTTCCAATATATTAATTTGCCTGGTGCACAAGTAAATTCGTTATTCAGTTAAGCACAACTATCACATGCATAAGTCACTTTTCATATCTGTTAAAAAGAGAGGGAAACACTTTCCATACTCTAATTATCACTAATTGGGGAGAGGATTTCGCAGCCAATCTTGACGACGGCAGCGTCTTCATCTCATGCTTAAACCAAAATCAAACAAACTAGCGTTGCAGAACATGTTCATTCTTGTTTTAGTAATATAGAAATGACAGCGAATTTAATTATAGTGATTCCCAAGTAACTTATTGGAGTCCAAATGAGAAAAAAGAGTTGATGTGATAACCGAAGTTATTCAAGCTGCGACTGACCGAATTTGAGTGGGCAGAAATGGGCCTCCTATGCTTCGCGTGTGGCCACTAGATGTAACAGCTGGACATAGATAGTATGTTCATGAGAAATACACATACAGACAAGTTCATGTTTCACTGTGTATTAATGTGAGTGTGATCGTGAATGTGAGTGAATGTGTTTGTGTGTGTTTATGTGGTGTATGTGTAAGTAGGAGCATTGAAATATATCGATTATTAGTTGTAAAAGGACACCGGGCACTAAACCAAATCCTGGAAGAGTAAAAAAAACTAAATTTCAAGCCTCTGCAAAGTTTTCACCGTCGCCAGCGCAAGAGAAGAGCGCGACAAAATTCGTGCTTATATGCATGACTTTCATTTTCTGGTCCTGGACGTTTTATCATTCACGGCTGCCTCTTAGCCTTCCATCTCCCGCTCATTCACGCGCTGGTCCTTTGGGTGAGGAAAAACTGGTTGCTTCTAACTGGTGCACACACAAACCGTCCCCCCGTGATTCAAACGAATGTCAAGTAAATATTCCATATGACGCAGCATTAGAGACCCAAATGGAAGTCATTCGTTATTCGCATGGTATTATTATCCCCTAAAATTACGCCATATGTGAGGGGATTCAGTAATTACGTTGGCTTGTGCTTTGTCATTACCTGAATAATAATCATCACCAGCGTCAGCATTTGCTCTTTCGAGACTGACCCTTCTCTTTGGGAATAATTTCCACTCTGATTACATTTAGAATTCAGTCGTTCTTTTAACGCAATGCTCCGTATGGGAACGTTATTCTGAAATTATTCGTTTTTAGCATAACACAGCGCAGAACTTCTAAACGATTTGTTATCATAAGGTAAACGACGTGGATATGTTATCTTCTATTAATTGTCTTTCGTACTGTTTTTTATTACTGATTAATAATGCCTTTAGGTATTCCGGATCTTGACGGTAGGAACAGCAACAGCTTGGTACAGGGTCGAGACAGGAAAATATTTCATATGATTTTACTGTCTCATAACATCCTCCTTCTTTGCATCTGTATTTCAGAACTACGGCTTGCAGTCAATAAAGAAATATTAAGAGCTGTGTTTTGTGGTTCTTAAGGAAACCGATAGTGATGAAGAAGAGGAAGCAACGAAAGAAGAGGAAGATTATGGTGAAGAAAAAGGGGAAGAGGAGATGAAAGAGGAGAAGGAGGAAGTGCACACACACACACACACACACACACACACACACACACACACACACACATATATATGTGTGTGTGTGCGTGTAAATTTATATCTACTCTGGAAACAAGACTAGTACATTCATGTATTTTCTTAAATAATTTTAACATAAAAAAAAAAATATATATGTATATATACAAAATGCTGATTAATTAAGTAATCACGAGCACTTACATGAATAATTCTTGATTTAGCTGTGTGTGTGTGTGTATGTGTATGTGTGTGTGTGTGTGTATGTGTGTGTGTGTGTGTGTGTGTGTGTGTGTGTGTGTGTGTGTGTGTGTGTGTGTGTGTGTGTGTGTGTGTGTGTATTCCTGAGACAAGGTGCGAGTGAGCCATAATTCACGGAGAGGGATTACTAAACGGAACTTGGAGCAAGGGTATGTCGTGAAGGAATGTGTTCAGGTCCACCGGTCTTTCAGAGTTGAGATACAGATTCCTGTGCAAGTATGAGAAAGTGTTACGATGATCCCCATCAGCGACGAGAAGTACCTGCATATCTGGAAAATCTTTATTTATTGTCGAAACGCTAACCCTGAAAGTTGACCATGAAATTCCTAAAAGGTATTTGATAATATGCTATTCCTGTGAAACCAGAAATATGTGCTTGCGAGAACAGCTGCTGACATGATACCCAAGACCTCGCTCCTCAGACGAAGCGGCGCTGCCGTTTCGGTGTCACTCACGTTCAGCACTTCTAATGCTCATATTTTTTTTTTTTTTTTCTTGAAAATAGCTAAATTATCACTGTTTCTGACAAACTGTGGCAACCTATTAACCCAATCAATTCATGCCATGCCCACTGTAATGCAAGTTTTTTTTTTTATTGTATTTACACATAGATGGCTCTACAGGCACATTGTCACCAAGGGGTCAGTTATTAGTCCTACCTATCTCACTTGTCTACCCTTTTCCTCTACTTTTGGGAAGGGTTTCTTGCATTATTTAATTGTCTTAAATGTTATCGAGATTTTAATAACAATTTAATAATCATAGCATCAATAACAATAATAAGCGTCTCGATATCAACTGTATTAAAAAGAAAAACACGTTTACCCGCCAACTCAAGGAATGGGGATATCAGGATCGGTCACTAAAGGCGTGGTTACACTGCCCATCGATTCATCAAATCCAATCATTTTGAGTGGGATTTGCCTATCGATGGGTTTATTCCACTGTTTTTTTGTCCACTCGTCCGAAACGATGGTCACCCCATCGTCTGTCGATGGACCAGTGGAAAAATCATATTCGTTAAGAGTCTATAGTATACCTGGTATTAGTCTAATGATATATTTTATGCAGTATTATTATTATATATATAAGTAATCTATAATTAATAATCATAATTGTAAATTATCATAGATATACTTATATGAATTATTATTTTTAAAAAAATCAAACAAAAACAATGCAATATATCTTGTATCCTCATTTGACCGACGAACATAAACAACCGCGCACCTTTTTCGAAGAGGAAGAACGTCTTCTCGTCATAAGAATGTGGAATTCGGAGGCAATTACCGCTCTTCTAGAGAAAGTGAGTCAAGAAGATGTCCTTTGGAATATAAAGCATCCATATTATCTTTTCGTAGTTCTTTTCGTAGTTTAACCAAAACGAATGGGTGGATGGGCTCCAACCCACTGATAATCATTGGATTCCAACGAAATCTATGGGCAGTCTAACCGTAGCTTAAGGCTACTGATATATGAAACAATCTATATAGACATGTACATATATATAGACATATGTGTGTGTGTGTGTGTTTGTATATATATATATATATATATATATATATATATATATATATATATATATATATGTAAATACTAGTTCTACCTCCAAAAAATCTCTCTTAATCTACACACGTCCCCTCGCGGGCCTGGTTTGTGTGTGTGTGTATGTATATATATATATATATATATATATATATATATATATATATGTATATGTATATGTATATATATTATATATATGTATATATGTTTACTTAAGGCGTGGTTACACTGCCCATCGATTCATCAAATCCAATCATTTTGAGTGGGATTTGCCCATCGATGGGTTTATTCCACTGTTTTTTTGTCCACTCGTCTAAAGCGATGGTCACCCCATCGTCTGTCGATGGACCAGTGGAAAAAATCATATTCGTTGAGAGTTTATAGTATACCTGGTATTAGTCTAATGATATATTTTATGTAGTATTATTAT
>NC_061841.1:24040693-24048193 GCF_019202785.1 Penaeus chinensis
TATTATTATTATTATCATTATTATTATTAATTTTATTATCAATGATATAATTTTATTATTATTACTATTATTATTACTATTGTCATTATTATTATTGTTGTAATCTTTATAATTATAATTGTCATTATTATTATTATTACTATTATATTACTATTATCATTATCATTATTGTTGCTATTATCAATGTCATCATTATCAACAGAGCTATAATTATCATCATCATGCTTCCTCTCGGGAAGTATCTTGCTATGAAATAGACAGACCGTCAGTTTTATGGACGTTTATTATTTCCGCGATTATCTGAAGGGGTTAATAAGGGAGGTAGGAGCGGAAAGGAGGGGAAGGGGGGGGCGGGCGAGAGAGAGACAGGAACGGGAAGTCGTTTATTATTATTATATACATGTATCATTAATATTTTTGTTAGAGGGGAAAGGGTGTAACTTAAAGAGGATAAAGGGAAGGGGGAGGGAGAGGGGGCTCAGGGGAAAGAAGGGGGATGGGGATAGGGGAGCAAACGAGGTAGCGAATTAAAGGAGGAAGGAGAGGAAGTGGGAGCTGGAAGATGTGCTTAAAATGGGAGTGGGAGAGCGGGAAAGGGAGATATAAAGGGCCAGGGAGGCGAAAAAGTAGAAAAAAGAAGGATGAAAGAGGGAGAGAGGAGGACCTCTTTTTCCGTGGAATTTCCACGAGTACCACTAGTAATTTTAAATAGACAGAAAGCGAAAACGGGGCAGATGGAAAGGCCCTTGGCAGGTAGGCAGACACAAATCTGACATTGACAAACAGTGAGCACGATACTGTTCTCTGAAATTTTCGCCCAGAATTATATCGTTGATAAACAAAAAGTGAGGCTGCAGCAATACAGTGATGCCAAGCATGTCATTAATTAAGGTCAACCGGGAAAAGGCAGCGCTCGGAGCGTTAAAAGCCTAGAAATATATTTTTAAAAGAGAGATATAAAAACGACACTGTGCTGCTGATTATTACCCTTGTTTTACTGCGGCTGTTGATTCGCGCTCGTGGTTGTTCAGTGAATCATTGGCGACACTTCAAGGTCAGGTTTTGCCCCAAAAAACGGATCCTTAAACAGTAATGATGTCGACTATCAGGAAAACCAATTTGAGTTACCATCTGAAATGAGGCCGTGATAAACCCAACTTAACTCCACTCGTCTGCAAAGGAATAAAAATGACACGCCATCCACACCAGTTGTGTATCGAGGATCCCTTCACAGTAGGCCTAACACTGGACTGAGAACTTACGCCTATTAAAGACTCGTACGTATACGTAGTTTCCTTTCGTTGTTTCTTCTCCTTCCAAACATGTGAAAAATATGAATTACATACTGAGCAGTGTTTGAGGTTTCTCTATGCTTAATATCCGGGCATAAAACGACTTTCCCCGACACACCGGCAAAATAATATTATCAAATTCTTGATAATAACAATGATAATAATAATAATAATAATAATAATAATAATAATAATAATAATAATAATAATAATAATAATAATAATAATAATAATAACAATAATAATAATTAGTAGTAGTAGTAGTAGTATGATTATCATCATGATTATGATAATAACAATATTAATAATAATAATGACAATAGTAGTAGCAGTAGTAGTAATAATAATAACAATAATAACAGTGATAATAATAATTAAATAAATAATAACATTTATGATAAATAACAATGACGATAATGATATCGATAATGACAATGACGATGATAGTAATGATAATTATGATGATTATGTTAATATTGATAATAATGATAACAATACTAATAGCAATAATAATAATAATAATAATAATAATAATAATAATAATAATAATAATAATAATAATAATGATAACATTAATAATAGTTATAATAATAATAATGAGGGGGAGGAATAATGATAATACAATAAAAAATAATAACAACTTTGACAATAATATCGATAATGTTAGAATTAAGAATATCAATGATAATATTGATGGGTGATTTAGCTAGCTCATCTGCAGTGTCTTTTTGGCTGTTAGAGTTATACCATCTATCTTCAGAACAGATGGTGACACAGATGTGCACTTTCCATTGATCTTGAGCACCTTGTCCCATATCCATGCTAAGGGATCTGTCTAACGTCCTTTAGCACTCGCCTGGCCTGGGCGCGGGTCCTTTTGTAATGGATCAAGGTCACATCACTGAGGCATCCTTTCTGCTGCCTCAGGGTAGCTTTTCTTGCTCTGACAATTTGTTGGAATTCATCAATCCACGGCGGTACCGGAGGTCGACGATACTGCCCGCTACTTTTGGGAATGGATGCTTCTGCTACAAAGTGAATTCGTGATGTGATCAACAGAATCTTGAACACACTGAAAATAATTCACTGCAGTCCATCTGAGTCCAGTCTGCGTGTTCAAGTCGCCATATCTTCACCCCATTGGTCAGAATGCCATTCACCTCCTCCGAAAATATTGGAAAGTGGTCGCGCCCATGCAAGTCTTACATCACTTGCTAAGTGAAATGCAACTGTGCACATGGTGAACCAACTGACTGGTCAGTATCGGAGAATATATCCCACTTTGAATTTGGAAGGGTGTGTGTGTGTGTCACTGTTCAGTAAAACTGCACCTTCTCTTGAGAACAAGGACTCAAAGGCCCTTCCTCGAGGGTTGCACAGTGTCTCCCCAGTGGTAATGCCGGCCATTGAAATATCCCAAGAGTAGAAATGGATGAGGCGACTGCCCAAGTAGATCTTTCAAATCTTTTATATTGAGATTATGTGGAGGAAGGTAGATGGATGCAACAGTGTAAGGACGTGTCAAGCCTATACTTACAACCTTTATCCGCGGTGTTGTCAGCAGGTGACTGGTCTGAAAGGAAATATCCTGACATACCATCACTGCTGCTCCTCCATGAGGTTCATTATCAGAGGCGCCATAATGGGCTTGACCTTGAATCTTCTCAGAGAAATTGGACGATTTCCCTGGTCATCAGCCGTTACAGATGTTACAGTTGCTCCCATTTTGCACGAATTCCCTGGCAATTCCAATGGGTCAGGGTATCTGTTTCTTCGGGTTGACATGCTATCTTTTCATATGGTGTATGGCAGCACTTGTGGTTAAGACTCGCCCCATACCTTCTTTAGGCTTTCCCTAACCAGATTCTTGGGAGTGCCTTTTGGAGGTGTTTACCTGTGGAAATAGTTTTCACAGCTTTTGGCTCACGTTCAGTCTAACAACATAGGCCCATGTGGTGGCAGCTGGTGCTGTCACCTTTGAGGCCTGGACAATTACACACACTTGACACACACCCTTGTTAGATCATTTTCCTTAAGACGGCAAGAGTTGGCGCCATGCCCATGACCCTGGTAGTGGAAGTACCGCATAGGGTTGGGCATATGTGACTTTACATTGAGGTGGTACCATGCCAACTTTAACGATTCCGAAAGGACTGTCGTTTCAAAAGCTAGACGAAGAGCTGGTATAAACTGATTCACAGCAACATTCTTTATAAAATGCTTTACTGCCACTACCTTAAACTTCTGCAGTTTCTCTAAAAGTTTCTCCTCAGAATACCTCATTAGGTCTCAGCAAAAGACAATTTCCTTGCAATGATTGATTGTTTTGTGAGGACATGAGAGAATGTCACATATTAAACGCAGACGGCCAGTCTTGTCAGGTGACGAAACTTCGACTGTCATCTTGCTGTTGGGTGATCAGATGATCCCTTTGACACACGTCAACTTTCTTGCGATGCACTTAAAAATGTCAAGATCCATTATTGCTACTGTTATTATCACCATTATTATTATTATTATTATTATTATTATTATTATTATTATTATTAATGTTGTTGTTATCATTTTTATTATCAGTATTATCATTATCATTGTTATTATTTTTATCATCATTATTATTATTATTGTTATTATTATAATCATTATTATTGTTGTTGTTGTTATTGTTATTATTATTATTGTTATTATTATCATTGTTACTCTTATTATTGTTATCATTATCAGTATTGTTATCATTATTATTACTAATATTATTATCATTATCATAACTAGCAATGTTACTATTGTTATTATTATAATTTATTAATATAATGATTTTATTGATCACTGTTGTTATTATTAATTTCATTATTATTATTATCATCATTATTATTACTATTTCTTATTGTTATCAATATATATACTCTATGTATATGTATATATGTATCTGTGTATATATATCTACATATATATATGTATATATATATATATATATATATATATATATATATATATATATATATATAAGTGTGTATGTGTGTGTGTGTGTGTGTGTGTCTCTGTGTGTGTGTGTGTGTGTGTGTGTGTACATAAAAAAGCAAGAAATAGTTTGAATGAAAAAGCCTCCAAACATTCTACAGTGTCAGAGGTAAAATGCTAGCAAGAAAGGTGGAAGCATCAGTTGGGACATGAAATATTAGAATAAAAAAAAGATATATATATGATAATGATAACATATACATACACACACACACACACACACACACACACACACACACACATATATATATATATATATATATATATATATATATATATATATATATATATGTAAATATATATATATATATGCATAGACATATATATATATGTATATATATAAACACATATATGCATATATATACATATGCATATATATACATATTCATATATATATATATATATATATATATATACATATGCATATATATATATATATATATATATATATATATATATTTATATATATATATATATGAATATGTTATTATTATTATCATATATATATATATATATTTTTTTTTTCTTCTAATATTTCATGTCCCAACTGATGCTTCCACCTTTCTTGCTAGCATTTTACCTCTGACACTGTAGAATGTTTGGACGCCTCTTTATTCAAAATATTTCTTGCTTTTTTATTGCAAAATCCGCAAAAAAAATGTTTTTGGTATCAGTCTTATGGACAACTCTGCCCATGGTGTATACCTGTTCGGCTTTCCAAGGTACATATAACCCGGTAGCTTTCCATTGAGCCTATTGAAACCAAAAATGAATTTTTTTCCATAACTATTCTGTTAATGGTAAGAAAATCCTCGTTATCACAAGTATTGGTTTTACTTCTAGCAAAGAAAAAATAATTTTGTATTTAGCTGTATCTGATTTCCCACAGCGCATTCTCATTAGCTAAATGCGATGACGGCATTTGCTCTTTTGACCCCATCAGTCTGGGCGATATCTTATTAAGTGTTTTGCAATGTAGTTTCGTTTAAAGAATAATAGAAGAAGAAACCAAGAAAAAAAAAAAATGCAGAGACAGGCCTGAGCTCGGAAGTTGCCAACTAGGATTTTCATCCAAACGGAGTAGGGCTGCCTGTTTGAAACCCGCCCCTTCCCCCTGACCCCACACGCGCAGCCGCGATGAAGAATTACCTTCTTTTCTTCCTCAGAAACAATTTCGGCAGTCTTGTGCGACGGAGTCCGCGTAATGGAATATTTCGTGCTGTTCGTTAATTAATTGTTCATTTGCGCCGGACACCTGCTCCCTCCACCTCAAAAAAAAAAAAAAAAGAGAGATAGAAAATGTTTAAAAACGAGGAACGGAAGAAAAATATCCTAAACCACTGCAGATTCTTTCCCGAAACAAATTTGTGTCTCACCATTTTTTTTCCGTCGGCATTTCATTTTATTTCTCGCTAGTTTGTCTTTCTCTCTCTCTCCCTCTTTCATCTGTCACTGTGGTCGAATACTAGTTTGTGACTGACTTCGGTATTAGGTGTCTCAAGGGAATTTGCTTCAAGTGTATATCGATACTCTATTTAAATTACCACCTTATCAATAGTGTGTGTGTGTGTGTGTTTGTGTGTGTGTAAAATTTCTCCTTCCGATTCTTCCGTATTCAACTTTCACCTTTCTAATTTTTCCAAGTTACCGCAATTTGTTCCATGTTTTAGCCATTCTGCATCAGTATGTTCATTCGCAAACACTATACCATCACTTTTCAATTCATCTCTCACTCTCTCTCTCTCTCTCTCTTTCTTTCTCCCTCTCTCTCTCTATCTATCTATCTCTTTCTTTTTCTTTCTTCCTCTTTCTCTTTCTTTCTTCCTCTCTCTCTCTTTCTCACTCTCTCTCTCTCTTTCTTCCTCTCTCTCTCTCTTTCTCCTTCTCTCTCACTCTTTCTCCCTCTCTCACTCTCTCTTTCTCCCTCTCTCTCTCTTTCTTCCCCCCCCCCCTCTCTCTCTTTCTCCCTCTCTCTCTTTCCCTTTTTTCTATCTCTCTGTCCCTTCTCTCTCTCTCTCTTTCCCTTCTCTCTTTCTCTCTCTCTTTCCCTTCTCTCTCTCTCTCTCTTTCCCTTCTCTCTCTCAGTTATTCTTTACATAATCAGACTTGGTTATCACTGTGCATGGCAGATCATACAAACAACTGACTATGCAGACAGGTGTTGCAAGCATTGTGGCGAGCCAAACGTCACCCTGTTACATTATTTACAAGTTGTGAGCACACACATTTGCTGAGGCAGGGACCCCCAACAACAGCTACCGGGCTGGTAAAGAGATGGTACCACATACTTGCATCATGGCGGCAGGAGCGCCTGCTGGTAATCCCGCCACTACAATTAGCATCGAGTGTCAAAGAACAAAATGAGACAGCCAAAAATAGCTGACACAGGTCGGGTTATATATTTGGAAGGCCGAGGGAAACTAGATCTTCGCAAATCTCAAACAATAACAACGAACCTAGATCAGCATTCCCCAATCCTTCAGGAGACCACGACAACAGCAGCAGCAACACAAGGACTGCCAAGTCCTTAGCTGACTGGGCTCCACTTCACCTCCAGCACTCAGCCATACCAGTGAGCACTCACACCCAAACAATCACTCCATAATCAAATATAGACCAGTTTAAGTAGTAGATGCAACCTCATCCATCACACTGGTGACCCACGGAGTGATATGTCATAGTATTTCGCTCGCTCACTTAGCTCACTGTCTGGAAGGGGAGCAACAGTAATAGCATGACCCCGCAACCTGAAGTTCAGCATACAACCCAGGTTGGGTCACACCAGGTCCACAGCCATGTCCTCGCTCCCCTCGTACCCTGCTGGCTTACACACCACACGTGTACTTAAGCCTCAGAATCCGGAACTGAAGGCAGCATTCCCCGATCCTCCAGCGGAACACGACAACAGAAGCAGCGACACAAGGACTGCCAAGTCATTAACTGCCCGGGGAGCCTACCGGATCCCCCGTTGATCTACACTCCACTTCAAGGACCCAGCCATACCAGTGGGCACTCACACCCAAACATTCTATAAAGAGGTACAGACCAGTTCAAGTATTATATGCAATACCATTTGCTACAGTATTAAAAACACGCAGCCAACATAACGACCATTTGTCGGTTAACAAATAGTCTTTTTACGCGGTTAAGCTAACTAAATAAAATGTCCGCTATACCACCACACTACCAA
>NC_061841.1:24078193-24083193 GCF_019202785.1 Penaeus chinensis
AAATAATAATAAAAGGGAAACTTACAAAAAACTTAAAAACATAAACACAAACTATATATATATATATATATATATATATATATATATATATATATATATACATATATATAAATTAAAGAAATGACATGAGGAAAAAGGGGGTAAAATGGAGGTAAGACCCACAATTAGATGTCTAAATATGGTCTTTTAACCGACATAGGGTGACGTGGTTTATGTAAATTACGGCCGATCCCAAGACTTCGAGACTTTGTCTGAAAAAGGAATTAATCTCGAGGGGAAGATCGTGATCGCTCGCTATGGAAGGATCTTCAGGGCGAATATTGTGAGTATGGTGTTCTATGGTGCATGCTAAATATTGTGGGTTGTGTACTGGCGAATATTGTGAGTGATGGCGGAGTGTGGTTTACATAATATGAGTATGTAGTGCTATGGTTAAGGTTGTGGGCATAGTGTCCGTGGTAAATATTGGGTATGGTGTTGTATGGTGCGTGAGGAATATTGTGGGTGTAATGGAATGAGGATAACAGTAATAAAGTTTTTTTTTTAGTTATAGTTATATTAGTAAAATTGTCTCTATACAATATTGGTGTTTAGTGTTCGTGATAAGTATAGTGAGTGTCATGGGCATAGTGCATGATGAATATTGTGAGTGTGGGGTTGTATGATGTTCATTGATGATTATCGTGGGTCAATATTGTGTGTAGAGTGACTCTGGTCAATATTATATGTTGTATGGGGTGTGATGCATATTGTGGATACAGTGTGAGTATAGTATGGTGCATATTGTGGGTATAGTGTGTGTGGTGAATGATGTTGGTATGTTGCATGGTGAATAATATATGTATATTTTCCGCGGTTGATATTGTGTGTATGTCTGTGGTGAATGTTGCAGGTGTGGTGTTGAATGGTGTGTGGTGAATATTGTTGAGCATGATGCCTGTTGTGAATAGTTCAAATACGGTGACCACATTAAATGTAGTAAGAATGGTGTTTTGTGAATATTGTGAATATGGTATGTGATGGATAGAGTGAGTGCGATGTAAACGGTGACTTTTGTGAGTGAATATTGTTAGCGTGATATTTATGGTGAACGGTTCATGTAGTGAGTAGGCCTAATAAGCATGAACAGGATACGGGTGTTTGGATGCCCGCTAGACGCTCACCCGCCCAATCTCCCTCTCCCTCTCCCTTTCCATCTTCCTCTTTCTTCCCCCTCTCCTCTCTCTCCCCTCTCCCTTCTCTCTTCCTCTCCCTCTTCCTCCTCTCTACTTCCCCTCTCCTCCCTCTTCCCTTCTCTCTCCTTCTCCCTTCCCCTCTCCTCACTTTCCCCTCTCCCTCTCCCTTCCTTCTCCTCACTTTCCCCTCTCCCTCTCCCTTCCCTCTCCTCGTTTCCCCCTCTCCCTCTCCATACTCTCTCGTCGCTTCCTCCTCTCCCTCTCCCTTCCCTCTCCTCGCTTCCCCCTCTCTCTCTCCCTTCCCTCTCGTCGCTTTCTCCTCTCCCTCTCTGTTCACTCTCCTCCCTCTTCCCTTCTCTCTTCTTCTCCCTTCCCCTCTCCTCGCTTCTCCCTCTCCCTCTCCCTTCCTTCTCCACGCTCCCCCCTCTCCCTCTCCCTTCCTTCTCCTCGCTTACCCCTCGCCTTCTCCCTTCCCTCTCATCGCTCCCCCCTCTCCCTCTCCCTTCCCTCTCGTCGCTTCCTCCTCTCCCTCTCCCTTCCCTTTCCTCGCTTCCTCCTCTCCCTCTCCCTTCCCTCTCCTCGCTTCCTCATCTCCCTCTCCCTTCCCTCTCCTCGCTTCCCCTCTCCCTCTCCCTTCCGTCTCGTAGCTTCCTCCTCTCCCTCTCCCTTCCCTCTCCTCGCTTCCCCCTCTCCCTCTTCCTTCCCTCTCCTCGCTTCCTCCTCTCTCTCTCTCTTCCCTCTCCTCGCTTCCTCCTCTCTCTCTCCCTTCCCTTTCCTCGCTTTCCCCTCTCTCTCTTCCTTCCCTCTCCTCGCTTCCCCCTCTCCCTCTCCCTTCCCTCTCCTCGCTTCCCCCTCTCCCTCTCCGTTCCCTCTACTTCTCCCACCTCCCTTCCCCCTTTGCCTCCTCTTTGCAATAGTTTATTTTTTTTATTTTTTTTTGTTTAATGTATTTATGCCAATTTCCCCCTTAGCCCCCTCATACTCTCCCCCTTATCTCTCCCCCCATCCTTCCTTCGCCGCCGCCTCCCTCTGCGCCAGACGTCCCATGCGACAGGTGCCTCTCACCTGTCCCTTCCACCCGCTATAACTCTCTCTCACCCCCCATTCCCCCTACATTTCTACAACCCTCTCTCCCTGACTCCTTCATCTCCTACAACCCTTTATTTACAACCCTCACATTCTACCCCCCCCCCCCCCCCCCCCCCAGGCCCAGATGACAGAGGTCTACAACTCCTTCACCTTACCACAACCCTCTTCAAACTCTCTCTTCTCCCCCCCCCCAGGCCCAGATGGCAGAGGGCCTGGGCGCCGTCGGCCTCGTCCTCTTCAGCGACCCTTCGGACTTCGCTCCCGAAGGACCCGAGTTCGTGTATCCTCGATCCTCCTTCCTGCCGCCGACGGCCGCGCCCTTCGGCACCGTCAAGCTCGTCGACGGCGATCCACTCACGCCCTTCTACCCCGCCACCAGTGAGTTCGTTCGGGGTGGGGCTTTGGGGGGTGGGGGGGGGGGAGGTGGTGGTAATGGAGGTGGGGGTGGTGTTGGTGGAGGAAGTGGCAGTAGTGGTGCAGTGGATGGTGTTGGTGGAGGTAGTGGTGGAGGTGTTATTATGTGGGGAAGAGGGAAGGGGAGAGGGTGATATCGTGGTACCTATGCTGGTACTAATTCTCCAACTAATAATTTACGAGTTGGGAGGAAGGGAGGGGGGAAGGAATGATATCGATAGTGATTGGGATGATGATAATGGCGACGATAATAATAATAACGATGATAATGATAATGATAATCATCATCATCATAAGGGGGCATACGCATGGCTGAGCTTTGCCGCGCTCAACCTTTGCCTCCACCTCCTGGGGTCCCTCTGAGCAAGCCTCCATGCAGCCTTCCTTCCCACCCCCAGCACATCTTGGCAGATCTGATCGACTTGCTTCAGCCAAGAGTTCCGTGGCCTTCCCCTTGGTCTTCTCCAGCCTGGGTCAACCCTCTCGGAGATGACCCTATGAGCCGGATCTTCCTCAGGAAAACGAGCCACATGCCCATAGAGCTGAAGTTGGCGCTCTCGTATCAGACTGGTAATAGATCTTGAATCAGTCTCACAGAGTTTTCTCTGATTGGACACATGGTCCCTCCAGGTATACCCCATGATTCTGTGAAGACACTTAGTACCAAAGGAGTCAAGACGGGCCTTCAGAGCACTGTTCAGTGTTCAGGTCTCACACCCTATAGAGTAAGACCGGGATCACCAGTGCTCTGAAGAGCCTGATCTTAGTTCTCCTAATCAAATACCGACAGCGCCAAATACTCCTATTGAGTGAGTCCATAACGCCGTAGACCAGTCCAAGACCTCAGTGTTCTCGCCTCAGGCATGCCCAGACTGAACATGGTTATCCAACAAGTCCCCAAATTCCTGAACCTTGGTCTTGTCCAGTTGACTGAGAGGCACAACGGCTTCGCCTCTTCATGTAGTGCCTCGAAAGCTACTTCCAGGACATCCAATGCCTCTGCTAGAATCACTGCATCATCGGCAAAGTCAAGGTCTGTGACCTTGAAATTACCAATTGATGCCCCACAGGAACTACGGTTCACGGCAAGGCCAAGTATCCAGTCCATACAAGTATTGAAAAAGGTTGGGGCCAGGACACGTCCCTGGCTCACCCCGGCAGACACCGGGAAAAAGGCAGAGATGCCCTCCCCACACTTGACAGCACTCTCGGTATCTGTACACAGGCCTTACAGCAAACCATTAATCCCAGGGGGGATCCCACGGAGACTTAGAAGGCTCCAGAGACTCTCCCGGTGCACTGAGTCGAAAGCCTTCTTGAGATAAACATAAGCTGCAAGCATACCTTGGTGAAACTCAAGTCGGCGTTCCACTAGGACACGAAGTGCTTAGACACGGTCTTCATTTGACTTCTTGGGTGCTCAGGTCTCTGTGCTCGTAAAAGGTGGTCGCGCACTCGCGCCAAAAGCAGATGAGCGCAGCAGATGGCTGATCCACCAATCAGTGAGGCACCACCTTCCATCGAAGAGGTGGGAAGAGCGGTCTCTAGGCTGAAGAGTGGAAAGGCTGCTGGTGTCTGTGGGATTGCTGCGGAGTTGTTGAAGGCGGGTGGAGAAGCCATGATCTGCGGTTTGCATGCAGCCCTGTCTGCCGTTTGGGAGTCTGGTTCCATCCCTCCTGACTGGAAAAGGGGCTTGGTCATCCCTATCTGGAAAGGGAAAGGGGACCAAAGGGACTGTGGCAAATACAGAGGTATTATATATTGCTAAGCGTACCAGGCAAGGCCCTCGCTCATCTAATAATAATACTAATAATAATAATAATAATAATAATTATTATTATTATTGTTATTATTATTATTATTATTATTCTCATTAATATTATCATTATCATTATTTTTCTATCACAAGTATTATTATTGTTATTATTATTGTTATTATTATTATTGTTATTATCATTATTACTATTATTGTCATTGTAATTATTAATATCATTATTATTATTGTCATTGTAATTATTAATATCATTACTATTATTATGATTGTTATTATTATTATTATCATTATTATTATTATTATTATTATTATTATTATTATTATTATTATTATTATTATTATTATTATTATTATCATTATTATTATTATCCTCATCATTACAATTATGTGATATTGATGATGATGACAACAGCAACATCAACAATGATTATGATATTGATAATGATAGTGGTAATAGTAATGATATTGATAACAACGACAACAACAATAATATAGATAATAACCCTAATAAAAGTTGTTATAAAATAATAAGGATAAGGACACCGATG
>NC_061841.1:24088193-24098193 GCF_019202785.1 Penaeus chinensis
GAATTTCCTTTGCAAGTTGATAATGATTAAGGCATGCAACATGTCGTATTTCTTTATACATTTACGAGAAAATCTAATATACCATTTTCACAAAAAAAGAAAAAAACTACACTCACTGATCCATGGAATAAACTGCTTAGGAAAAAAAAAAAAATAGCGTGAGAAGAAACGAGTAAATAGAGAGAGAGAGAGGTAAATAAGGAATGTTGCCAATAAATTCAGAATTTTCGTTGTTGTTTGTTGATATATTAGTAGCAGTAGTAGTTGTTGTAGTCATTTTTATTAGCATTATCATCACCATCACAGTCACCATCATCGTTATCATCACCATCACCGTCACCACCATCACCATGATCATGATCATTACCATCACCACCATCATCATTATCATCACCATCACCATCATCACCATCACAATCATCTTTATCATCACCATCATCATCAAAATTGCTATCACCATATCACTATCACAATCCTCATCATCATCATCACTATCATCAACACCATCATCACCACCATCATTATAACCATCATCATCATCACCATCATCATCAGCATTATCACCATCACCATTGTCATCATCATAAACATCATAACCATCACCATCATCATCATCCTCATAATCATCACCATCGTCATCATCATAACCATCACTAGCATCACCATCATCATCACCAACAATATTACCATCATCATCATCATCATCATCACCATCATCGCCATCCTATCACCATCATCATCACCATTATCATCATCATAACTATCATCATCCCCATCGTCATCATCATCACCATCACCATCGTCATCATTACCATCATCATCACCATCACTATCACCATCACCATCATCATTATCATCATCACCATCATCATCACCATCATCATCACCATATCACCATGTCAGGGTTCGTTTTAAGGAATCAGAGCGGTCAGGTGAACGGAAACATACCAGAGGAAAATACATACGGTTTTTTATGCTAAAGGGCATTATTTACACAATACAACACCTGATATATACAAACAAACAGTAGATCCAGCGGAGCAGGCGAGGTCACATGGCGGAAGGAAGCACACACGTCAAAGTCACGGGACAACTCCTGAATTTCTTCTGCTGACACAGGCCCGGCCTGTGTCAGCTTTTTACGGCTGTCTCATTGAGTTGTCTGACACTCGGTGCTTACCATGGCGGCAGGATTGCCAGCAGGCGCCATGGTGTAAGCATTTCACATAGCCTCTTTACCAGCAAGGCAGCTGTTGTGGGCGGTCCCTGTCTCAGGAATTGTGTATGGTCACAATTTACTAGGTAGTGGACTAGTGTGGCGTTCGGCTCGCCGCAGTGCTTGCAGCACCTTTCATCGCGTTCGATTGTTGGGATAATCTGCCATGCACAGTGGTAACCTAGCATAACCATCACCTTTATCATCAACATCGTCATCATCATCATCATCATTACCATCACCATCATCATTATCATCATCACCATCAACATCATCACCATCATCATCATTCTGTGAAGAATGACTTCGGTTACCTCTGTTGAGTACTTCCGAGAGTGCCAGTGGTTCATAGCCTGTGGCGTCTGAGTACCAGCTGGCCGAGGGGGAGGTTCTCGTTTCCTCTCTGTGGAGCTGCCGTAGGAAAGTACGACCGACCAAGGCACACTTCTCCATAAGTAATTTTCGGCTCGGTTTTATCGTCATGGGATTAGGGGGCATACCCCTGCCAGCGACGGCTAGTCTGTCAGCAAGCTCGTTCCCTCTGATGCCGATGTGGCTTGGGACCCAGTTGATGATAATTCTTCTACCCTGAGCAAGAATTCCCTGAGCCATTGTTAGAATCGTGGTCAGTAAGTAGATGTTGTCTGTGGGTGAGCTGTGCTAAAGACAGTCAATGGCTGCCCTGGAGTCTGTGTGTATGACCACGTGTCCTTCCCTTAGGGACGCGTGGCCTAGGGCTTCCATGATTGCAACTGCCTCTGCCTGTAGCGAGGAGGCGTTGTCTGTTACCCTCATGGATCGCGTGGCATCCCTTGCTGCAAAGCCGGCGCCTGCAGTGTGTCTCAAGGGATCGACCGATCCATCCGTGTAGTATGTTCTACTACCCGGAGGAGTGATGACCCTGTGGGCTTCTGCCTTTAGGCTAGGCATGGGGTATAGGCTCTTTTTCATTGACAGGCTCATTACGTTGAACTCTATCAGGCTCAGTGCCCACGGCGGGGCTTCGGCAAAGTCGGGGTGGGGTGAGTCCATGCCCTTAGCAAGAAGCTGTTCTTTGAGCTGATGGCGTATCAACACCCTGGCTGTATGAGACAGCCAGGAGTTGTTTGCAAAGAGCTCGTTGTCTTGTTCGAGGCGTCTGACTAATTTTTGTCTTAGGCTTGTGTTCCTGGGAGCTTGGATGACCTTTGACAGGAATTGTGTTGCCATTAGATCGATTCGTGAGTCCAGTGGGAGAAGGTTTGTCTCCATCAGGAGGTTGAGGACCTTCGTCCACCTCGGGGCACCCAGAATGATCCTGGCAGCTTCATTTTGGACTGTTTCTAATTTGTCTGTGTGCTTTTTCTTTGCGGCAATTAGAGCGACTGAGGCATAGTCCACAATGGGCCGGACAGCATGTACATTGAATGATCTTAGTACTTTGTGTCTGGCCCCTATGCGTCTCCCAGTCATTGCTCTCATGACGGACAGTCTTGCTTTGGTTCGGTCAGCCAGGTACTGGACCTCCTTCTGGAAGGAGAGGGTCCGGTCTATCCTTACCCCCAGGTATAGGTAGTCCTGGACCCATTCTAATTCCACTCCCTGGATTTTCAGTCTTGTGCCTCGAACTCTCTGTCTCAGAGCCATGGCTTTGGATTTGTCTGCAGAGATCTTTAGTCCTGTCCTACAACACTCCTCTGACACGAGGTCCAGACAACGCTGGGCTTTATTCTGGCTGTGTGGTCCAGTGGAGGTGATAGCGAGATCGTCTGCATACGAGATGATCTTGCACCCCAGTGGAGGTTTATGTTGAGGATGCAGTGTTAAATAGGGCTGGACTGAGAACCCCACCCTGTGGCGTTTCATTTTCCAGCGGCATGTGCTGCGATAGGTGACCCTGGAATTTGACATTGGCAGTCCTGTTCCTGAAGTAGTCACCTATCCAAGCCTAGAGCTTTCCTCTGATTCCCTTCTGGATAAGGCTTTCCTGAATGGCAAGCGGACTTGCCAGTTCAAAAGCCTTCTCCAGGTCAAGGAATACCACCATAGCTGGGCCCTTGCTGATTGTGCTTAAGAGCGTGGCTATGCTGTGTGCTGTGCCCATGCCCCTTGTGAACCCATGGAGGTGTTCGTGGGGGGGTCCCGTTTTCCATTGAAGCCGGTTTAGTACCATCCTCTCGGCCGTCTTGGCCAGGCAGCTGAGCAGATGGGGCGGTACTTCCCCGGCTCCTTTGGTTTTGGGACGGGAACTATGGTAGCCCTCTTCCAACTCTGGGGTAGAGTGGAAGTTTCCCAGGACTTGTTGATGAGTTGCAAGAGTGCACGCTCACCTGCTAGTCCTAGGTGGGAGATAATGGAGTACGAGATCCCATCAGAGCCCGGAGCTATGTTGGAACTGGTTTTATAGGCTTTCTTTAGTTCCCTCAGAGAAAAGATAACGTCTGAGTTATCAGGGTTCGGCTGCTCTTTCTTTGATCTGAGCGTGTCTGTCTGGCTGTAGACGCTCTTGTCTTGCCCTCAGCTCGGCTGGCAGACTGTTGCTGCTCGTTCTCGCAGAGAACTCGTGCGCCAGTCTGTTAGCCTCTGCTTGGGGGTCGTGATGGGTGCACCTCGGGGCTGAGCGGCTGGTAGCTCGCTTGACCCGTTGCCACAGCTCTGAAAGGGTGGTTTGGTGGTCGAAGGACTCACACCATTCCAGCCACTTTTCCTGCCTGACTCTGTTGGCAGTTTCCTTGGCATACGTGACAGCCTCCCTTAGGAGGGATAAGTTGTCAGGGGTTCTTTGCCTTCGGATTAGTTTTCGGCACTTGTCACCCTGTGGTTGACCTCCCTGTTCTCGTCATTGAAGTACCAGGCGTCTTTGTGACTTCTGGACCCAGGCCGAGTTTTGGGTATGGTCTGTGAGGCTGCTTCATTAATGGCGTTTAGCAGGCTAGCTTCGAGCACTTCCCCATTTTTGCTTTGTGGGGGATCATTGCATCTCAGACAGAGGGCCAAGGCGTTTTGAAACGCCTGCCAGTTGGCCTTGTCTGTTTTCCATCTTGGATTCGGTCTTAGGATTTCGGCTGGGTCAGCATCCATGAGGGTAGTTAAAGTGCCGTAATGGTCACTTGTGACGGTCTCATCGACACGCCAGCCAATCCTCCCCACCAGAGTCGCAGTGGCCAGGGTGAGGTTTAGGACCCCTCCTCTGACATGTGTTGGCTCTTGGGTGTTGAGGAGAGCGATCTCAGGGAATGTCTCTAACACGTCGGCTATGTGATAGCCGGCCGCATCCGGTGCCCGGCAGGGAGCCAGGATGGGGTGGTGTGCATTGAAGTGTCCCCCTGTGATCACTCGGTCGTGTGCAGCAGAAGCACAGACCTGGCTGATGTCTAAGCTTCTACAGCGTGGCCGGCTGTACACATTGTACAGTTTGAGGGGCCCCCCGGCCAGGTGAACCTCGACGGCAAGGGATTCAACATCGTCTCCACAGTGCGATGCATCGGCTATTGCGGAGCAGGGGATTGTAGCTCTCACAAGGATGATCAAGCCTCTCTTGCCAGGTGTTCGTGGCAGTGTGAAGGCATGGTACCCTGAGAAGCGAACAGTGTCCACTGTTAATGTCTCCTGGAGCATGACAATGTCAATGTTCCTTGATCGCACTACTGCTAGGAGAAAAGCGTTCTTTGCAGAGAAGCTATTGATGTTCCACTGTAGGATGCTTAGATGGTGTGTCATGATGTTACTCAGTGATAGTTACATCAGAGACATCGTCGGAGTCTGACAACTCCATTGCGAGGTCCTTGCTGGTTGAGGGCTCCTCGTCTGTTGTCAGGCTATCCTTGGCTCCACTGGGAGGTGGAGAGCCTTTGGTAGCTCTGACTTTGGTTGGTTCGGCTTTTCTCTCAGGCTTTTTCTAGGCTGGCCTTGCTGGCTTTGCCTGGGAAAGGTCAGTGTGATCTGGCTCTGGCTGCACAGATTCAGCCTGTTTTGGCTCTGCCTGTGAAGGCATGGCCTGGTTTGGAGTGGGGAGGGGAGTCTCGTCCTGGGGTGAGGGTGAGGCTGGTTTTGCTCTAACCAGCTTTCTTCCCTTCAGGGCTGCGACAGTCTGGGTCATTGCAATCATGGCGACCGAAACTGCCTTCTCGGCCTCCTCACTAGACCTCCCCAGGGCTGTTGCTACTGCTGAGACAACAGCAGTTAACAGGAGAGTCATATCGTCCTCGTAAAAGAGGAGATGATCATCTGTTGGGGAGGTTTTTGTGGTGCTCTTAGAACCTTTTTTTCTTTAGTTTCTTTTTCTGCACCTTTGGCATTGTCGGCTAGCTCCTTCGTTTCGCGGAGGAAATTCAAGGTAGCTTGATCTTTGCATTATGATCATCCGGTGTCGGATGGGGGGCGGCTTCCTTCCTCTTAGGAGGTCGGGAGGCCTTTTCGCTTTTGTTCCTTCCCCAGACATGGGTGCCCGGTGGGGCAGGAACAAAGTCTGGTTGGTTTTGAGCAACCTCTTGTCGCCTGAGGGCCGCCTCTTTCCTGACAGAGCAAGTCAGGCTCCAGGCATGATGCTTCTTGGCACAGTTGGGACATTTGGCTGTTATGTCCCTCTTTTCCTCTTTGTATGCCTTGAGGCATACCTCTGTGTTGTGTGCCTTGCTACAGACACCACATTTAGGCTTGGCTGTACAGTTAGCCTGGTGGTGACCGTATTTCTGGCACTTGAAACACCGAAGTGGTTCTGGCACATACGTTCGAAGGTTGTAGGTGCCCCAGTTACCCAGATCAAGGGTAGTGGTTGGGGCACCTTTCATGGTCACCAGGACTTGCCTGGTTTGAGTCTTCCCCTTCGACATTCGGGAAGCCTGCCCGACCTGTGGGTGTGAAGCAATCAGCTCCAAAGCGTACGAGACTGAGAAGCCAAGTAGCACCATCTTGGTTCTCTTTTCTTCGGGACTTAGTGGGGAAAGACTCACTTTCCTCCCATCGGCTAGCTCCTTCGTTTCCCGGAGGAAATTCAAGGTAGCTTGATCTTTGGGCATTATGATCATGCCCTGATCTCGGGCGACCCGGATCGACAGCCGGATTTTCTGTTGCAACTCCAATGCCCTGACCAATTGGTAGACATTGTCGAAGCCTTCGGGTTTAGCTGGCACTTTGAACTGGGCGAAGCATTTCGGGGGTCCCGACTCTTCATCAGAGTCGGTCTCCGGCCTCGGACGCTTCGGCCCGCCCTTTCGGCTTTCGGGCTTGTTTGTGGAGGCAGCAGCTGATGCAGCTGGTTCAGCCTGCTCTCCCCTCTCAATCGGGGAGGCCGTCTGAGAACTCAGGGGCCTCCCTGGCTTAGCTGTTGGCCTAGAGAGGCCAGCTCGCGAGTCAAGATGTTTGACTATTCGGTGGACAGACCCATTGGCTTCGGTCTTGTCCACCTTAGCAGCAGGGGTGACAGTGTCATCCTGTGCATGGGGCTTTCTTTTGCCTCTAGAAGGCACATATGGCTTCATGGTGACTGACTGCATCGCTCAACCTCCAGGACTCGTTCACGGCATCGCTCAACCTCCAGGACTCCCGTCTCCACAGCGCACAAGGCTGCCACGCACGTCAAACGCGTGGGTAGGTGTAAACCCCTAGGGAGAGACCAGAGGGGATGCCCTTCCACCTACGAGACATCATTATTTGGAGCCCTTTTGCTCAGCCCTCTGAAGCAGCCACCCAAAGGTTGTTTCACCTCAGTGAGGAAGGAAAGGACCTGTGTCTTTTCAAAGGGATTCCTCCTTCCCTCTGAGACAGCCACACAAAGGCTGCCTCACCTCAGTGAGGGAAGGGAGGTTTTGCACTTTTGCCAGATAGTTCCTTTCATCCCTCTGAAGCAACCACCCAAAGGTTGTTTCACCTCAGTGAGGAAGGAAAGGACCTGTCTTTTCAAAGGGATTCCTCCTTCCCTCTGAGACAGCCACCCAAAGGCTGCCTCACCTCAGTGAGGGAAGGGAGGTTTTGCACTTTTGCCAGATAGTTCCTTTCATCCCTCTGAAGCAACCACCCAAAGGTTGTTTCACCTCAGTGAGGAAGGAAAGGACCTGTGTCTTTTCAAAGTAGTTCCACCTACCCTCTAAAACAGCCACCCAAAAGGCTGTTTCAGCTCAGTGAGGGAAGGGTGGTTTTGCGTTCTTGCCAGGCAGTTCCTTACATTCCTCTGAAGCAACCACCCAAAGGTTATTTCACCTCAGTGAGGAGGGAAAACACCTGTGTCCTTTCGAGGGGATTCCTCCTTCCCTCTGAGACAGCCACCCAAAGGCTGTTTCACCTCAGTGAGGGAAGGGAGGTTTTGCACTTTTGCCAGGCAGTTCCTTTCATCCCTCTGAAGCAACCACCCAAAGGTTGTTTCACCTCAGTGAGGAAGGAAAGGACCTGTGTCTTTTCAAAGTGTTTTCCCCTTCCCTCTGAAGCAGCCATCCAAAGGCTGTTTCACCTCAGTGAGGAAAGGGGGGTCTTGTCCTTTTGCCAGCTGGTTCCTTTCATCCCTCTGAAGCAACCATCCAAAGGTTGTTTCACCTCAGTGAGGGGGGAAAGGACCTGTGTCTTTGTGAATTCCTCTTCCCTCTGAAACAGCCACCCAAAGGTTGTTTCACCTCAGTGATGGAAGAGGAGTCCAGCACCTTTCAAGGAAATTTCTTCAACCCTCAGAAACAGCCACCCAAAGGCTGATTAACCACAGTGAGGGGGAGAAGCTAACTTTCTAGGCTGTTACAGTGACGGGACGTGAGTTCGGTTCTGTCTAGCAGCAGCTATTTCGACAGAACCAGGCTGAGAGCCTGACGAAGGGAGGGGCTCCTACCTGCCTATCATTCCTAAACGAAATATCTAGAGTGGCAGTCATCAGATGGTCTGCCATACCAGTCCCTAGCAAAAAGATTGGCAACTCTTTGTGCACCGTAAGGCAGGCACGCTAAGGCCCCCCAGACACCCTCCCCTGCGGGAGGTAAAGGTCTGCCCACGTCCGAGCACGAGCTCGAAGATTGGGTCCAGTTCACCAGAAGGTGCACAGAGAGTCATCCTAATGCCGAAAGAGTAGGCTACAGGGCACGAAGCTCCTCCGACGAGTCCTCGGTAGGCAGCTCCTCCGGTGCGTCCTCGGGGGGCAGCTCCTCCAGGGTGCCTTTGCACAAATGCTCCTCTGGCACTTCAAGAACAGATAGCTCCTCCACGCCAACTGGTCGTTCGGGTGCGTATCCCGCACCCACCAGTTGCTCCTCCGGTGCGTCTTCTGCAGGCAGCTCCTCCGGTACGTCCTCGGCAGGCAGCTTCTCCGGCAGACCGGTACCCACCAGATCCTTGGGCAGGTATCCAAAGCTAGCTGGTCGTTCGGGCCCACATCCTGCACCCAGCTGTTCCTACGGCGCGTTCCTGGCAGGCAGCTCCTCCGGCACGTCCTCGACAGGCAGCTCCTCCGGCATATCCTCGGCAGGCAGCTCCTCCGGCATGTCCACGGCGGGCAGCTCCTCCGGCGCGTCCTCGGCAGGCAGCTTCTCGGGCAAACCGATGCCCACCGGATCCTTGGGCGGGTATCCCAAGCAAGCTGGTCGTTCGGGCGCACATCCTGCACCCACCAGCTGTTCCTCCAGCGCGTCCCTAGCAGACAGCTCCTCCGGCGCGTCCTCGGCAGGCAGCTCCTCCGGCATGTCCACGGCAGGCAGCTCCTCCGGCGCGTCCTCGGCAGGCAGCTTCTCGGGCAAACCGACACCCACCGGATCCTTGGGCGGGTATCCCTAGCAAGTTGGTTGTTCGGGTGCACATCTTGCACCCACCACCCGTTCCTCCGGCGCGTCCCTAGCTGGCAGCTCCTCCGGCGCGTCCTTGGCAGGCAGCTCCTCCGGTGGACCGATACCCACCAGATCTTTGAGCGGGTATGCCGAGCTAGCTGGTCGTTCGGGCGCACATCCTGCACCCACCAGCTATTCCTCCGGCGCGTTCCTGGCAGACAACTCCTCCAGTGCGTCCACGGCAGGCAGCTCCTCCGGCATGTCCTCGGCAGGCAGCTTCTCGGGCAAACCGATGCCCACCGGATCCTTGGGCGTTCGGGCACACCTCCTGCACCCACCAGATGTTCTTCCGGCGCGTCTCTGGCAGACAGCGCCTCCGGTGGACCGATACACTTGGGTGGGCATCCCACGCCAACTGGTCGTTCGGGTGCACATCCCGCACCCACCAGTTGCAGAAGCGGACATGCAAGGGTGGTCAGCTCCTCTGACTTCAGTGCCGCTGCAGTCGCTTCCTCTGGCGTGTACTTCGCCGTCGGCCGAGGTTTCCTCGACCGTGCCTGCCTCTTCCGACGGCCGTTCCCAGGGAGTCTCCCCCGCTTTCGTCCGTCTTCCCGGCAGGTTTCCCGCTGCGACGGTTCCTTGGGCAGACGGATCGTGTCCATAGGCGACTCCGTGGTCAGTCGCTCCTCTGCCCAGCGTTCTACTCCCAGGAGTTTTGTTTGAGTAGCCCGGACGACGTGCTCCCTTGCACAAGGAGGGTGAGAGCAAGGCCAGAATTGAGGATCCACGTTCCTCAACAGCGCTTGCGCTGCTTTCCGTCGTCTTTCTTCCTTGCGGTCCCTGCGACGCTGCTCTTCCCACAGCTGCCTCTGCTCCTCCCGTTTGCGGTAGTACAGAGCCAGCTGCTCGCGTCTAATCCTCTCCTGCTCCTGGATGTAGTGTAAGAAGGCCATGCCTTCAAGGCCCAGCATCTCACCTTCCTGCACGTAGTTCCTCATGGTGCCGTTTTCCAGACGGTCTGATCCTGGCAAGGTCGCCAATGTCAGGGTTCGTTTTAAGGAATCAGAGC
>NC_061841.1:24103193-24105693 GCF_019202785.1 Penaeus chinensis
GATAGCTAATAACTGTTTCTTTAGTAATCATAATATCAGTTAATTGTTTTACAGAGTGATGGAGATGATTAATCATTGTTCATTTAGTAGTTATAAATTTGTATTAGTTATTTGACTGTTTGGTTAAGATAATTACGAATAACAAAGTCATTCCATGAATTTATTTCAAAATTATGCAATCTATCTCTTTGTTAATGACGTCGTTACCAACGTATCCACTTAACTATCATGCTTGTCTATTACCAATTATCTGTTACCACTGTTATCCTCATCAATTAATTTCTTGATTACTGCCAAACTTATGTTGATACTTTCATTTAATCTGATTATTTTTTTATCATCATTTTCCTTCTCTTCTTTCTGTCAACCAAAGCATTATCATACTTCAACCATTTAATAACCTAACTGACTCTTTCAGGCCATTAGTAGTTCGACAACTTAACGACCAGTTAATCATTATTCTATGATTAACATCATTATTAATTTAGTATTTTTTAAAACTAAGCCAATTAGCAATTCCACGCACTAATGGCCTTAACGCTAATTAATTACCCACTTAATTACCCTTCTTTTCTGCTCTTTCAGCCCATTAGCAGTCCGACACGTTAACGACCAATTAATGATGGTTGAGAGAGCGTTTATCGACGCCCGCGGACTTCCTGGTCGCCCGGATTATAAGTAAGAGCATTAATCTTTTTCCCTTGTGTGTATACCACCATCATCATCATTATTATAATTATCACCATCATCATCATCTTCACCACAACCATCATCATCGCCATCACCACCACCATCGCTATCACCAAAATCTCCATCACCATCAACAGTATAATCAGTATCATCACCACTACCATTATAGTGATAGTGATGATGATAGTGGTAGTGACGACGTTGGTAGTGATTATGATCATGACATTATTGTGATGGCGATGAAGATAGCGATGGGGATGAAGCTGAAACTCCCCTTGTCCCTTGTCCCTCTCCAGCCACGTCGTGACGGCGCCGAGCAAGAACGACGCATACTCCGGCACGGCCTTCGCTGGCCTGTCTGACACCCTGTGCAGCCTGCAGGAAGCGCCGGATGACCTGCGACCTAACCTGTGGGTGACCTTCTCCCAGCACCTGGCAGCTGTAACCCATGTCCTGGAAACGGCCAGCAGAGTTTTGACTGATGACCTGTGGTAGTTTTTTCTCCATGCGATTTTTCTCTTTTCTTTCTCTGTTTCTTTTTTACTTTCTCTCTTTCTTTCTCTCTCTATCTCCCCCCCCCCCCTCTCTCTCTCTCTCTCTCTCCCTCTCTCCCCTACATTTTCACTCCTGCTTCTCCTCTATCTCTTCCTCTTTTCCTTTCTGTCTTATTTTTAGTTCTCTGTCATTGTTTTCCTTCTCTCCCTTAATTTTTCCTTTCTATTCATATTTCTGTTCTACAAATCTTAGTGCTGATGTTCATGATTTTAAGTTTCCCTTTATGCTAGCCTAGCTTAGTCTCAAAGCTTTTCTTTTGTTTGTTCATATTTATATGTTTTTCCTCTCTATATACTGTTGCCCTACCCTTCCTTCTACCCCCCCCCCACCTTTTTTTTCAATACTCTTCCCCTTTATTCTATGGAAACTATACTAAAGATCTACCTTCCCTGGATCTACCCTCTCTATGCTAGCCTTTCTCTTATCTGTCCTCATCCTTGATCTCTCCCTACCTTTTCTTTATCCAAACCCTCATTTCTATGTTCCTTTTTATTTTAAGCATAATGATTAGTATTTTCCACTATTTGTGTTCATTTTATTACTCCGTGTTATTCCATAAAGATTTGTATCGTCACTTTCTTTTACTTTTATTATTTTTATCTGTTATTTTTAAAACTGCAAGTTGATTTTTTTTTTTTTTTTTTTTTTTTTTTTTGCAGCAACCATTACCGGTTGCTGTATAAATATTGTATTTTAAATAATTGTTGCAAGAAAGTAGATGTACGTCTTGTCCCCCTTCCCGCCTATATAAGAGGGCCATTTGGGCTCAATAAAGAGTGTCAAGTCGTACATGTGTTTGTGTGCTACTCCCCATGGATCCTACAGTGATCTGCCAACGGAATGGAACGAGAAAAGTTGTATGTGAGCCTCATTCTTGCCAATGTTAGGAGAAGCTGGGCATGCTAATTACTTTTTTAGTTTTTTTTATGTGCAGTGATATTCATATAAGCACTTATACTGCTACCTCAGACACCCCATTCTTCTCATGAGGGCTTGTAAGGGATTTCTATTTCACCTTTGTTTTTGTTTGTTTGTTTTATGGAGTAAACAGGGCCCACCTATCCTAGCCCTTATGCCTTTTATCCCGCTTCACGGGGCATCGTCACTTTGACGGTGTGACGAAAGGGCTCCTCGCACGAACACCTTACAAAAGCCCATTAGGGAATTCAGAAAATAAAAATAAGAACCTGACAACATAATTCCTTTTTTTCCTTACTTCGGAGCGGAGGCAGGAACGTGAGTGCTGCCACCCTGA
>NC_061841.1:24148193-24178193 GCF_019202785.1 Penaeus chinensis
ATCTTATTTTGCTGTTACTAATATTAAAAAACATTATAATAATTATAATGTTTATAATAAAAATAACACCATCGATATCCATAGCACTAGTAAAAAACACGTTTTTCCCGCCAATTCAAATCACGTATGGTCACAAGGTCTACTAATTGACTCCTTTGTGGCTAAGCACTAGCAGAGCCATCTATGAGCAGACATTTCACAAAAAATATAGAAAATGGGCACAGCATTTTCCCCATTTTTTGTTCATTTTCCCCGACGGCATAGGGTTAACTGCTATATCGGGTTTATAGTAAGGGCCTTATCAACCCGATTTTAAAATACTTGTAAATATTGCTTAATATTTATAAAGAGTGAAGATGTATATTTACAGGTTTATTATTTTTGTTTAAAAGTAAGTTTCCTCATATCCCCTTAGTGTAATGCGCATGCGCGTTGATGTGCCTCACCTGCTCTTACTCTATCATGTAATCGGTCACTTTGCCATACCACTTGTTCGAGTGAAAACTGTGACCCTCGCCTCGTGAGTAGGAAAACCTTTAAGTACGCTAATCGCATAGCGTGGTATATTGTTGGTACTTTTATTCAATTTATTTACATTAATTTCTAGTTTTCAGTCTTTAAATGTACTTAAACGGATTTGTTGACGCCAGGCTCCACGCTACTTTGACTCACCTGCCCCCGAGTTTTATCGGAGCAGCACCAAGCATAAACAAGCCCCGTAACACCTTGGCCGTTTGATACGTTTGCTGGGACGTGGATATTTACCGATTTTGTTTGTTGTATAACATTTGTAAATATATATGGTGATGGTTATGACATCTTGTTATACCCCCTTTTAATGAAAGCGAGAACATAATTAAGTAATGCGATTGATCCTATGACGAAATACGCCAGTGAAAGCAAAAGATCCTTCTCACTTTCCCTTTCTCTCTCTCTCTCTCTAACCTAACGTAAACTAACCTACCTAACCTAACCTAACCAAACCTAGGTGGGTTAGGTTGGGTTAGGTCTCTAACTCTCTCTCTCTCTACCTTTCCCTTTCTCTCTCTCTCTCTCTGCCTCTCCCTTTCTCTCTCTCTCTCTCTCTCTCTGCCTCTCCCTTTCTCTCTCTCTCTCTCTCTCTCATTCTACCCCTCCCTTTCTCTCTCTCTCTCTCTTTCTCTAACCTAACCTAACCTAAACCTGACATAACCTACCTAACCTAACCTAACCAAAGCTAGCCTAAACTAACCTAACCAAACCTATCCAAACCTAACTTAACCTCTCTCTCTCTCTCTCTCTACCTCTCCCTTTATCTCTCTTTCTCTACCTTTCCCTTTCTCTCTCTCTCTCTCTGTCTCTCCCTGTCTCTCTACCTCTCCCTTTCTCTCTCTCTTTATTTCTACCTCTCGCTTTCTATCTCTATCTCTCTCTGTCTCTATCTCTTTCTCTCTTTCTTTCTACCTCTCCCTTTCTCTCTGTCTCTCTAACCTAATGAAACCTAATCTACCTAACCTAACCTAACCTAACCTAACCTAGGTTGGGTTGGGTTGGGTTAGGTTAGGTTAGGTATATGGAATATACCTCTTGATTATTTTTTATTAGAATAATGATAGATTCTTTCAGGATTTTTTTTCTATAGATTTCAAGTTAGGCATGTATGTATTGAGTAGTGTAAAAATAAACGGACATCTCGTCATATTAAATTTTGGACATTTGAACTTGTCAAATTACAAGTAAATTTTTCAGAGTTTTACGAAAACAATTTTTGGGGACATTTCAACTTGTAGATTTTAAAATTTACAACTCAAATTTGGACATTTCAACGTGTAATTTTTGGGACTTTGGACATTTCAACATCTTTATGTCTGGACTTTTGAAGAATATATTGTTGTATTAAAATAATAATTTATATACTCTCTGAACTTTTTAGTCCTATAGACGGGTATATATATATATATATATATATATATATATATATATATATACTGATATTGAAAAATATGGACTTGTACTAGAATGAAAAGGAATATTCTCGCTCTGTGGATTATAATTGTATAAACAGGTCTCGCTCTGTGGATTGTAATTGTATAAACAGGTATATACTCAATAATTATTATAAGATATAGGAATTGATATACCCTCATTAATCATATCAAAGATAAAATACTATCTTCAATCATTGATAAACCTTTTATAACAATAACATATTCATTAATAGCATAATATTCATAAAAGTAAATGAAATAGATATAACCCCGTAGTAAATATGATATAAAAAAAATATTGAAAGCAAACCAGTGCAATATAAAAATGTAAAGTTTTGTATATAAAACAGGTTATAAGAGTTAAAAATACATTACAATCTGGGGCGACATCTAGAATGGGGACGTCCTGTCACATTCGACACTGGCACCGAATCGGGGTGTCTGTGTGATCCAGCCACCCAGGTGCGATTGGCTGACGTTCTGAACGAACCACTGGGGAAACACGACACCGACTATGGCATCTTATACCTTGACGCCGTCAAGGGTCTCTTGGAGACTCTAAGACAAGCGGGACAACCAATACTGGATGCGTGTTTGCCGCGGCCAGGAGTGGATGACCGGGTGGCAGCAGTAGGGTACGCCTATGCCCTTAACTTATTTGGACGCTGCAAGGAGCTGACAGCCTTCAGTGGTGGTCACCTGATAACAGGGGGTCTCGTGCGACGCGGTGCCGTGACTAAGGACGGGGACTGGTGGCTTAAGATTGAGTCGATAGATGAACCAGGACGCGTCGTCACGTCCAACTCCCTGGGCGGTGTTGCGCCATATGTGGGTACAGGTTCTGTGGTAGCAGACGAATTGGGTGGACCGTCATTAAATGACAACAACCTGACCGGTCCGGGAGGACACAGTGACTATACTACTCATCCCAACAGCAGCTTGCGTGTTGTGCCATTGCCTCGGTCTGGAATCCCTGGTTTGGGGGCCGACGCCCTGGATCATACGGTGGGGCTTGTAGCTTCGCAGGGTAGGGTCTATCCATCTGGGGTGTATGGGCGTATAAACTACGACAGTACAAGAAAGAACGAGGCCCCAGATCCACGTGGAGCTACTATCCATAGCGACTCGACCTATCACACAATGAGCGACGCCGACCCCGACCCCGACGATTTGGAAAGACAATCACCTCTCGGTAGGGCATGAGCTACTCATGACTCGGGAATCTGCGCCACCGCTTTCATTGTTTCTGTACCACGTCAGACAGAGGTAACTCCAAGGGGGAGTCAGTGCTCCCCCTTGTTCATGACAGACCAGTAGCTCATACCCTTGGATTTATGCCAATAAATGCAATCTTCCGATATGTCTGTGGAAAAACGCTAAGAGGGTTACTAACCAAGTTTCCAAATCTGTACAGTCTCAATGTTGAAGATGCTCACCAGAGACTCATCAACATAGGTTCAGACAGGTTTGGGAGGTTTGCTAGTGCAACCGATAACTCACAATCGGAGTGGATCCGCTATGTCATCACTCTTTGCACGCTTTGGCGAGGAAATGCCATCCGTTAATTAATTCGCCTCGGTTGATCGACCATTATGTCGTCCAGCCGGTGGGCCGCAACCACCACATATCTTAGGTTCGGGAGGAGGCCTTAACATTCTTTGCCCTACCTCCAACAGCCGGTAGAATTATCTCGAATGAAATTTCGTTTTTCTCGAGCAGGGGGTTATCAAGCGGGGTGCCAGGCACCCCGCATGATAACATGATAACAGAACGGCGCCTAACGGGCGCCGTTCTGTCGGCCGACTAGGTCCTCATGAACGGCTTCACAGCCATTGCTCGACCTCAAACTCTGCCGGTGTCAACGCCTCCTGAATGGCTAAGGCACGAGCGTCGGTTTCCCGCGCGACCAATGGCCAATGCAGCCTCGGCAACTCTGCTGAAAAAGATTGGAAATCACTACGCCGATATTACTTCTGGTCGTTTTACCGGTCATCTGACTGCTACCGGTGAGATTCCGCATACAATCCACCTAAGCCTCCCTTCTTGAAGCATAGCAAAGACTTTGCAACCTTATGGGCGAATAGGTTCCTGGAGCTGTCTGCAATCGATGTATTCGGTCCGCTGCTGGGCATTGCTGGGCAAGTGTTGCGTGAACTAGGTCAAATCCCTGACGACGCTTTTAAACATTGTTTAAAAGCGTCGTTATGTTAGGTTTGGTTTGGTTTGGTTTGGTTTGGTTTTAGGTTAGGTTAGGTTTTAGGTTAGGTTAGGTTTTAGGTTAGGTTAGGTTTTAGGTTAGGTTAGGTTTTAGGTTAGGTTAGGTTTTAGGTTAGGTTTTAGGTTAGGTTAGGTTAGGTTAGGTTAGGTTAGGTTAGGTTAGGTTAGGTTAGGTTGGGTAAGGTATATGGAATATTTGGACATTTCACCGATGTCAAATTTGGACTTCATAAAAAATGGATTTCATTAAAATTGTGAAAAACGCTGTCAGCTGTTTACTTGTAGAGACTTGTACATATAATTATATATGTAAATGTATATATGTATAAATAAATACCTTTTGAGTAATGATTGAATCCTTATAATTCTTGCACTCATGAAAATAAAATTGAACATCATATGGATCCGTACTAGAATGATGATACACTCACATTTTGTACTATAATTGTATATAACCATATATATATTATATACCTATTGATTATTTTTTATTGGAATAATGATAGATTCTTTCAGGGACGAATGGTAAATATTATCGGAATTTTGTTAGGTGTTGCGAAAAATCGGACATTTTACCGATGTCAAATTTGGACTTCATAATGGATTTCATTAGAATTATGAAAAATACTGTCTGCTATTTACTTGTAGAGACTTGTACATATAATTATACATGTATATATATATATATATATGTATAAATAAATACCTGTTGAGTAATGATTGAATCCTTATAATTCTTGTTCTCATGAAAATAAAATTGAAAATCATATGGATCCGTACTAGAATGATGATACACTCACATTTTGTACTATAATTGTATATAACGATATATATATAGGTAATATATACCTATTAATTATTTTTTATTGGAATAATGATAGATTCTTTCAGGGACGAATGGTAAATATTAAAGGAAGTTTGTTAGGTGTTGAAAAAAATCGGACATTTTACCGATATTAAATTTGGACGAATGGTAAATATTAAAAATGGATTCAGAACTATGAAAAATACTGTCTGCTATTTACTTTGTAAGGCTTTCTATCGAGGGGAAGCCCGAAATATCATACCCCCAAGCGGAGGATGGCGGCTTAGGGCCGAAAGGAGAGAGGGGGCCCGTTCACTTCCCCTGTGTGGAGACACTGTCCCATGCCCCAGGTACACATCCCTTAGGAAATGGGTCTGGCTGTGTTGTTCTTGACATGAATAAAAAAAGTATTACAAAGCACCACAGGTAAATAAAAGTATAAATACGATAAAAAAAAAAAAAAACTTCCTGAAGGAATGGGTACATAAAATTACTTGAACTTAAAAATGAATGGGGTATCTCTGGCTAGTGCTGGCCAATACAACTTGGTAAACCCTGTGTTAGCTTAAATGCCCACGTCCAGCAATGTCCTAACTGGCATGTAAAAATGGCTTAAACACAACCTTGTTCTTGCTGTTCCAGCGACGCCACAGTATAGGGTGATCCAGGGGTACACTCAAACACAGAGTCCAGAGACAACTTCCTTTTTTATTTATTTCGCAGGTGTATTTATACAGGTTAGTCCACGTCACTGTGGCAACAGTTATATAAACAGGATAAAAAGTAAATCATTAAGAACACATTTTGAACACTATGAAATATTAACAATGGACAATAATAAAACGATAAAGCAACCAGGTGAAAAACCTACTAAAAAAGGAACATTGAAAGATTAACGGACTGTTAAAAACACAGCAAGTAAGAAAAATAAAACGATACACTTGATTATCAAAATAAAAGTCATAACACGGTAAAAGTCATTCATAATATATTCCCTATCCCGAGTATCCCCTGTGAGCCCGCATTAATAAGTATAAAGAACAACTAAGGTGGTGACGTGGCAAGGTTTACATATATAAAAAAAGAATCTAAAGTCATAAAACAGTTACCCAAGACTAATAAAAATTATTAATTATAAAACTAGAGATTTAAGCAAGTTTTAAAATGATAAAAACAAAATAACGTAAAAGGAAAATAGTAGGGAAAAGGGGGAGGGGTTTGGTACTAAAACGAATGATAAAAGCGTCAAAATCATTAAGAATTAAAATTACTGTATAAGAGAATGAGCAAAGATTATATTAAGATCCCCATCTACCCTTAAAAGACCGAATATAATAAAATAACACGAAACAAACACGTAAAATAAGTCACCTCACTAATTCGAAGCATTGAAGCTCAAAGAGGAAAACTCGGAAAATTACAGTTATAAGTTTTATTCATACATTTCATTAAACACAAGGTTTGGCAGTATCAGTGTATCCGTGTTGTGTGGGAAGGAATCATCTCCAGCGTGCTTGAGCGCCGCACGCTGGATTACCCAAGTTCGGGATTCAGGATTCGGGACTCGGGGTTCAGGATTCGGGGTTCAGATATCAAGGGTGTCAAGGGGATAGGTAGGGTATTAGGGTAGGGGATAGAGGGTAGGTGTGAGGACGAAAGCTTAAGGAAAATGACAAAAATTAGTGAAATTAAAGGACCGAGAGATGGAAATGAAAGAAAAGAGGAAATGAAAGAAATTAGTAAGGTCAACGTGAGAATAGAAAGAGTAGAAAGCGAGGAGACTAATATGGGGGATAGAAAGATACAGAAGAACGTAGATCACAAAGTAGAAAAGATAAATGAACGAAAGGAGTGAAAGATGAAATGGAGAAAACGAGAGTAAAGGATAAGATAGCATAACGAAAGAACGGGGAAGGAGAAAAGATCAGCATGATAGAAAGTAAGGAGGGACGCAAGATTAAGAAGGGAAAGGGGAAAATGAAAGGAAAGGGAAGAGCAAGAGAATGAAAGTATTTAGGTGAGGCGAAGGATAGCAAGTAGAGTTAATAGGGTATGGGTGTCAGGATGATACGTGAGGAGAAAAAGGGAGAGAGAGAGAGAGAAGGGGGAGGAAAAGGTTGGAGAAGAGGGTTAAGGGGGAGACTAAAGCAAAAGGGAGGTAGGGGAGACTAAGGGAGATTAAGGGAAACAAGGGTGAGGAGGATAGGGGGGGGGAGGAGTTACGGTCCAGGATGGTGGGGGGAGAAGGGTCGGAGACCTCACAACCCTCCAATGCCATGGGGTCGGAGCGTCAGCGGAGACGACCTGGAAGCAGAAGAAAAGGAAGGCCTGAGCCCGATTACATGTCTTTAAAGCTAAGGTGTATGTGGAGCTGGACGTGGGTTACACAAGCTGCCAAACTATACAACCACAAGGTAACAAATATGAGCACAGGAAAATTTAATATAGTCAAATATATCACAATATATCACACATCGCAATATAAACTGTTATAACACAAATACAGTACAAATTCAAATACAATACAAATTCAAAACAAATACAATACTACAATGTCACTATCACTAGCTGCTTAAACTTGTGGCATTAGTAAAGTAATCTTTCCAAGTTCAGTTTGATTTCTGGCTTTAGGATAAACTTCACATTTCTAAAGGGTACTGCATCTCTCATACTATTTAGGCACTTATCGACAATTACACTCATTAAACGACACACTATTCACTAGCACTGTCATGTTCTGAAATAGGGTCATGCGATCGCAACCAATATCCTTGTTTGGGACGTGCTCCTGTCGTGGAGCTACACTGCTGAGAGTCAGCAGATGTACAACTAAGCGTATTACAGACAGTTTCGCCATCTGCAACTTCTGCAAGCCCAGGAACGGCTACATCAGGGTAATCTTGTACATTAGTCAGTCGCACATCATCAGTTCTTTTTACACGAGTCTCCCCACCATCAAAGGGGTGGATATTCACTCCATTCTCAAAGTTGGGAACTTCCAGGGGAAAGTCGTGATCAGACTCGTCTAGTTCATCCTCGGACTTGTAAGACAATTCATTTGAAGTTCTAAATGGTTTTATATGATTTTAATGAGCTTTAATTTGGACATTTGTGTGTATGTCCCTAATCTCAAAAGAGACTGGCCCAAGACGAGCTACGACCCTCGCAGGGCCTCTCCACCTGCCAGAGAGAGGGGCCGTTTGCACCCGTATTCTTCCGAAGCTCATAGTACCAAACGAGTGTACCAATGTCTGGTTGAAAACTTTCCTTTTTACCCCGATTGTAATATCTAAAGTAAATAGCCCTGGATTGGTTAGAGGCTGCAACGAAAGCGTTGCGTGCCTCAACGAGTCGCTCTTTTAAGTTTAGATTCTCTGCAAATACTGCCTCATTGGTCAGGCCAACAGGGAAATTAGCATGTCGACCTGTGAGCAAGTAGAGTGGTTGCTCATGAGTACTTCTATGAATGGCCGTATTAATCTGAAGTCTTAAATCTGGTATGAATTGGTGCCATATTCTGGGCCGCATACTTACAAGGGCAGTGAGGGCAGACTTTACAACTCTATTAGTCCTCTCGATCAAACCGTTCGCCTGGGGGTGGTACCGAATAGTGAAATGATGGCTAGCATGCATCATTCTAACAAGTTCCCTAAATAGGCCACTAGTGAACTGTACTCCATTGTCCGTCGGGATAACACGAGGTGGACCAAATAAGGTCACCCAGTGATCCACAAAAGCCCGGTGGACAGATGCTGCAGTAACTTTTCTTAATGGTACAATCTGTAGCCACCGTGAATGTTGATCCAGAATAGACAGACCATACCGCACTTGTATGGTAGGGCCAAAGTCCATAATGTCCATGGACACACGCTCGAGTGGATATTGGGCAAGTGGAGCGTTTGCCATGGGAACCCTTTGGGGGTTACCTCGGGACTGCTGGCATACTGGGCAGTTCGCAACATACTCCTTACAATCCCTAAGCATGTTGGCCCAGTAAAACATGGCCTTGGCATTCTCATAGGTCCTTTGAACACCCGGATGGGAAGCCAAAGGCGGTAGATGAGCAACTTTCAGGGCCGAGTTCTTTAAGGAGTCAGGAACTACTAACTGGTAGTTAATTCTGTCAGGAAGATGCTTTAACCTGTGTATGACACCGTCTTTAACCTCAAATTCGTCTAAAGGGAGAGGCCACTTTTTCTTTGGTACAGTCCCCTCAAGTAGGTACCGCCTGAGATCGGCAAGCTGGGGATCTTGCAGCTGCTTTTGGGCAATATACTCCGGGGATAGCTCTGTAATAGCTAATGCAGCTAAGTGCACTGGGGATGCTTCATCTGGAAGCACTTTAGCCTGGGCTATTTGCCTTGACAGTAGGTCTGGAACATGGTTAGTGGGGCCCTCTTTGTACTTAATTTTAAAGCTATAAAATGAAAGGTCATGGGCATAACGGGTCATTCTGGGAGATTTAGTTCTCTTACTAAACACATAAATCAGGGGTCTATGGTCTGTATAAATTGTAAAAGGTCTTCCATAGAAATAAGAATCAAAGACCCGTACACCCTCTACAACACTCAAAGCCTCAAGATCAATAGCAGGGTATCTGGTTTCAGCAGGCCTAAGTTTCCTGCTATAGTAAGCAATGGCATGTGGATGGCCATCTTCATCCCTCTGCATGAGGCAAGAGCCAATGGCGAGTGCCGACGCATCAGTATGGAGTTCAAAGTCTTGGCTGAAATCAGGTTGGCGAAGGATCGGCGACGAAACCAGTCGTCTCTTCAACTCGTCAAAAGTATTTTGCTGTTTTGAGCCCCAAAACCACTTTTGGTCTTTCTTAAGCAGGAGATGCAATGGTGACGAAATATTTGCATAGTTAGGGATGTGCTTACGGAAAAATCCTGTACAGCCTAGAAACCTGCGAACTTCTTTGATGTTACGAGGAGGTTTCATTCTAGAAATGGCCGTCACCTTTTCTTGATTAGGTAGCATACCTTCGGGAGTGATCGTAAACCCAAGAAAGTTTATTGTGGTGGCTGCAAAGGTACATTTTTCTAGATTTGATTTAAGCCCTGCTGCTAAAAGTAGAGTTAAGGTCTCCTGCAAGTCTTTTAGGTGTTGAGAGAATCCCCTGCTACAGATCACAACATCATCTAAGTAGCAGAGAGTATGCTTGCCTAAGACCGAGGCCAACAGCACATTCATGGTCCGCTGAAATGTGGTCGGCGCAGTGGACAAACCAAACGGGAGGCGACAGAACTGGAACAATCTGTAACCGTCTGAGAACGCTGTTTTTGGACGGTCTGTGGGCTCCACCTCTACTGCCCAGTAAGCTACTCTAGCATCAAGGGTAGTAAAAGTGTCCATGGGCCCTAATTCATCAATTAATGCGTCTATCCGAGGAAGAGGATAAGTGCACGGTAGCCACACAAAAGCGCAGGCTGCCGTCCCTTTTCTTTACCAGGACGATCGGGCTAAGCCAGGGGCTAGTGGATGGCTCTATCACACCCGCTTGTAACATTGAGTCACACTGCTGACAGATGGTCTGCTTTGTAGCATGAGGTAGTCTCCACTGCCTGATGCATGTGGGTTTGGCATCACCAGTGTCAATCTGGTGACGAATCCCAGGGACGAGACCAATGGTTTCCTCCCTACCATCAAATAATTCTTTATGTTGGCCAAGTAACTGCAAGATATCATGCTTTTGCTCACTAGCCAAATAGTCAAAGGATAGAGCTTCAAAAGCATCTACGTTCAGAATACCTTGCTTTTCTGCTGCCTCACAAGTAGCTATGGCTATTGAGGGGGATAACACTGCACCTTCAATATCTAGGTCGCTCTCCTCACTAATGTCTTCTAACGTCTATACGATTCTCTGGTTCTGTATGGGCGATCTGTAAAGGGTCGTCTAGCACGATAGTCATCTGGGAGAGAGGTTGGCGACTAGTGTTGGGTAGCGGAGTGGCCGTGTCTTATGCCATTCCTCGAATTCCAAACCCTCTGTGCCGTTTCTGCTAACTGCTGGGATGTGCAGTCATCCTTCAAGGCGAGAAAATATCGCAGCCAGTCCAGCACTCCAGACAAGAAGACCCTTCGTAACAGTTCATTCGGGTCGCCAATAGCCTCCCTATGGTCTCGAAAGCCTTGGTGTACAGAGGCCTCTATTTGTAAATAAAAGTCCATTGGGGCCTGTGCATCACTCATGGTGTGTTCATATAAAACTTTATAGAAGTCGGCAGCTGAGTATGTCCCCCTGAATTTTCGCCTCAGCACCCGTTTAAAAGTGTCCCAGTCTCTTATTATGTTAAAGCTTGCCGAGTTTATGATGGTCTCGGCCCTACCGCGACAGTTCGCCCTAGCTGCCCGAATTAATGCTTCACCTGTTGGAGGGCGGACAAGATTTTCGATCGATCTAATCCAGGATTCTATTTCCTGGTTCCTTTTTAGAGGGTCACAGGCTGAAACCTCCCCTTTGAAGTGAGGGACATTGTCTCTGCTACAGATCACATATGATATTGGGTGGTTAGTCTCGAGAGACGTAGGGCCTCTTGGCAGGAAGTCAGGGATGGGCCCTTCGGGAGTTTCTGTAGCAGGAGCCCTTGTATAAGGAGTGGGTTGCTCAGAAAGAGTGGGAGCGGATATAGAGTTGGGTACCCTAGTTGGCTCTGGGAAAGCATTTAGGAGATATCGTGTGGGGTGTTCACGTGAATCATGGCCCAGATCAGGGTAAGATTGACTCGAAGCTACACTCCTAGAGTTCTGTTGGAATGCTCGCTTTTCCCTCTCTAGTTCCTTCTTTTTCTGGCTAAGTCTCCTCTCCCACTCCAAGAGAACCTCTCTTGTGAGTCCTTCTGTTAACGGAGTCATTGGAGGCCTCTCTGCCACTTCAGGTGCCATGGTAGCAACCTGTGGTGCCGTCCTTTCAATAGGACTCGAAGTCCTTTGGGGAACATCCCGATGAGCCTCATGCACGCTGGTTAGTGCTGCTCTTCCAGCCTGTCAAGCCTGTAACTATTCGTCCGAGCCTGCTCATCCGTTTTCCTTGCTAGTTCGTCTATCCTAGCTAGTAGGTTGCTCTCGTTTTGGGCCATCAGAGCTGCCATTCGTTGATAAAACTCCTCTATCATGGCCATCTCACCCTCCATTGCAACAACCGACTTGCGAACTAATCTATCCAATCCTTGTACTATCAGGGGAAGGCTGTCAGTGGATTGACTCCTTGTAGTGGGTCGGGTATCTAAGTCGCTTCTCTGCTGCTTTCCTCTCCCTACTTAACGAGGAACTCGCAAGTTCACTTTTCAGAGTATGCTTCAAAAATAACCGGCTCACTTCACCAAAATCACTAATGCAGCACTAAATGAGATGCAGTACTTCACAACACTATCCAAAATCTAAGCCACGGACAATGGGTTCAATGTAATCACTGAAGCAGCTTAACAGTTAATTATTTGACTTATATAAATCCGATATGGACCACCTAATTGAGAACTTTAGTTTACAACAAAAACACGTGACAAACTTCCCAATACCAGTACAGCAAAAAGTTTACACTTAAAGTTTATACTCGCACAACATAGCGCTCACATAGGGTACATACACAATACAGAATTTACAACCTGACGTACAATCTCCACAATCAAGAATCAAGTGAAAATAAACAAAGGCAAAGGCAAAGAGGGAAGCACAAAGAGCGAGGGCGGGGGCGAAGGCAAAGGCAAAGATGGAAGCACAAAGAGCGAGGGCGGGGGCGAAGGCAAAGGCAAAGAGGGAAGCACAAAGAGCGAGGGCGGGGGCAAAGGCAAAGGAAAAGAGAGAAGCACAGAGAGCGAGTGCGAGGGCAAAGGCAAAGGCAAAGAGGGAAGCACAGAGAGCGAGGGCAAGGGCAAAGGCAAAGGCAAAGAGGGAAGCACAGAGCGAGGGCAAAGACAAAGGCAAAGGCAAAGAGGGAAGCACAGAGAGCGAGGGCAAAGGCAAAGGCAAAGAGGGAAGCACAGAGAGCGAGGGCGAGGGCAAAGGCAAAGGCAAAGAGGGAAGCACAGAGAGCGAGTGCGAGGGCAAAGGCAAAGGCAAAGAGGGAAGCACAGAGAGCGAGGGCGAGGGCAAAGGCAAAGGCAAAGAGGGAAGCACAGAGAGCGAGGGCGAGGCAAAGGCAAAGAGGGAAGCAAAGGCAAAGGCAAAGGCAAAGGCGGAAGACTAGGAGTGAGTAAAGGGATGAAGCAGATAATCCAGGCACAGATACAGTAATATCACAATAACAAGCAGTCAACTTCAACAATCAGTGATCTTGCGGTATATAATTTTCAAACTTGATACATGTTACTTTCATAGGGCAAGAGATCTTTTACAACAGGTTGTGGAGGAGTAGAAAAAAAAGGGTCCCTATTCCTATCAGAGCCACAGGTGCAAAGTCTAACTGAGCATCAGGCACATGCCCTGCTCAACCTTTCCTGTACTATACTTAAATGTGGTTCTCCAATAATACAACTTTTAACTAGCCTAACTGAAAAAACTAGTTGCTGGAGAAATCAAGAACACGAGCATGAGAGCTCATACACAGCCAAATCCCACACGCTGCCACCAGATTTTTATGGGCGCCCTGTAAGGCTTCTATCAAGGGGAAGCCCGAAATATCATACCCCCAAGCGGAGGATGGCGGCTTAGGGCCGAAAGGAGAGAGGGGGCCCGTTCACTTCCCCTGTGTGGAGACACTGTCCCATGCCCCAGGTACATGCCCTTAGAAAATGGGTCTGGCTGCGTTGTTCTTGACATGAATAAAAAGAGTAATACAAAGCACCACAGGTAAATAAAAGTATAAATACGATAAAAAAAAGACTTCCTGAAGGAACGGGTACATAAAATTACTTGAACTTAAAAATTAATAGGGTATCTCTGGCTGGTGCTAGCCAATAAAACTTGGTAAACCCTGTGTTAGCTTAAATGCCCACGTCCAGCAATGTCCCAACTGGCATGTAAAAATGGCTTAAACACAACCTTGTTCTTGCTGTTCCAGCGACGCCACAGTATAGGGTGATCCAGGGGTACACTCAAACACAGAGTCCAGAGACAACTTCCTTTTTTATTTATTTCGCAGGTGTATTTATACAGGTTAGTCCACGTCACTGTGGTAACAGTTATTTAAACAGGATAAAAAGTAATTATTTAAGAATACATTTTGAACACTATGAAATATTAACAATGGACAATAATAAAACAATAAAGCAACCAGGTGAAAAACCTACTAAAAAAGGAACATTGAAAGATTAACGGACTGTTAAAAACACAGCAAGTAAGAAAAATAAAACGATACACTTGATTATCAAAATAAAAGTCATAACACGGTAAAAGTCATTCATAATACATTCCCTATCCCGAGTATCCCCTGTGAGCCCCCATTAACAAGTAAAAAGAACAATTAAGTTGGTGACGTGGCAAGTTTTACATATATAAGAAAAAAAATCTAAAGTCATTAAACAGTTACCCAAGACTAATAAAAATTATTAATTACAAAACTAGGGATTTAAGCAAGTTTTAAAATGATAAAAACAAAATAACGTTAAATGAAAATAGTAGGGAAAAAGGGGAGGGGATTGGTACTAAAACGAATGATAAAAGCGTCGAAATCATTAAGAATTAAAATTACTGTATAAGAGAATGAGCAAAGATTATATTAAGATCCCCATCTACCCTTAAAAGACCGAATATAATAAAATAACACGATACAAACACGTTAAATAAGTCACTTCACTAATTCGAAGCATTGAAGCTCAAAGAGGAAAACTCGGGAAATTACAGTTATAAGTTTTATTTATACACTTCATTAAATACAAGGTTTGGCAGTATCAGTGTATCCGTGTTGTGTGGGAAGGAATCATCTCCAGCGTGCTTGAGCGCCGCCCGCTGGATTACCCAAGTTCGGGATTCAGGATTCGGGGTTCAGATATCAAGGGTGTCAAGGGGATAGGTAGGGTATTAGGGTAGGGGATAGAGGGTAGATGTGAGGACGAAAGCTTAAGGAAAAGGACAAAAATTAGAGAAATTAAAGGACCGAGAGATGGAAATGAAAGAAATGAGGAAATTAAAGAAATTAGTAAGGTCAACGTGGGAATAGAAAGAGTAGAAAGCGAGGAGACTAGTATGGGGGATAGAAAGATACAGAAGAACGTAGATCACAAAGTAGAAAAGATAAATGAACGAAAGGAGTGAAAGAGGAAATGGAGAAAACGAGAGTAAAGGATAAGATAGCATAACGAAAGAACGGGGAAGGAGAAAAGATCAGCATGATAGAAAGTAAGGAGGGACGCAAGATTAAGAAGGGAAAGGGGAAAATGAAAGGAAAGGGAACGAGGAAATGAACGAGGAAGAAGTGAGAATGAAAGTATATAGGAGAGACGAATGATAGCAAGTAGAGTAAATAGGGTATGGGTGTCAGGATGATACGTGAAGAGAAAAAGGGAGAGAGAGAGAGAGAGGGGTGGAGGGAGGAAAAGGTTGGAGAAGAGGGTAAAAGGGGAGACTAAAGCAAAAGGGAGGTAGGGGAGACTAAGGGAGATTAAGGGAAACAAGGGTGAGGAGGATAAAGGGGGGGGCGGGGAGTTACGGTCCAGGATGGTGGGGGGAGAAGGGTCGGAGACCTCACAAATTGTAGAGACTTGTACATATAATTATACATGTATATATATGTATAAATAAATACCTGTTGAGTAATGATTGAATCCTTATAATTCTTGTACTTATGAAAATAAAATTGAAAATTATAGGGATCCATACTAAAATGATGATACACTCGGAATTTTGTTAGGTGTTGAGAAAAATCGGACATTTTACCGATGTCAAATTTGGACTTTGCAAAAAATGGACGGATGGTATATATTATCGGAATTTTGTTAGGTGTTGAGAAAAATCGGACATTTAACCGATGTTAAATTTGGACTTCATAAAAAATGGATTTCATTAGAATTATGAAAAATACTGTCTGCTATTTACTTGTAGAGACTTGTACATATAATTATACATGTGTATATATATATGTATCAATAAATACCTGTTGAGTAATGATTGAATCCTTATAATTCTTGTACTCATGAAAATAAAATTGAAAATCATATGGATCCGTACTAGAATGATATGTTCACATTTTGTACTATAATTGTATATAACCATATATGTATTATATACCTATTAATTATTTTTTATTGGAATAATGATAGATTCTTTCAGGGACGAATAGTAAATATTATCGGAATTTTATTAGGTGTTGAGAAAAATCGGACATTTTACCGATGTCAAATTTGGACTTCATAAAAAATGGATTTCATTAGAATTATGAAAAATACTGTCTGCTATTTACTTGTAGAGACATTTTACTGATGTCAAATTTGGACTTTGTAAAAAATGGACGAATGGTAAATATTATTGGAATTTTATTAGGTGTTGAGAAAAATCGGACATCTTACCGATGTCAAATTTGGACTTTGCAAAAAATGGACGAATGGTAAATATTATCGGAATTTTGTTAGGTGTTGAGAAAAATCGGACATTTTACCGATGTTAAATTTGGACTTCATAAAAAATGGATTTCATTAGAATTATGAAAAATACTGTCTGCTATTTACTTGTAGAGACTTGTACATATAATTATACATGTATATATGTATAAATAAATACCTGTTGAGTAATGCTTGAATCCTTATAATTCTTGTATCCATGAAAATGAAATTGAAAATCATATGGATCCTTGCTAGAATGATGATACACTCACATTTTAAACTATAATTGTATATAAGCATATATATAATATATACCTATTGATTATTTTTTATTAGAATAATGATAGATTTTTTCAGGGACGAATGGTAAATATTATCGGAATTTTGTTAGGTGTTGAGAAAAATCGGACATTTTACCGATGTCAAATTTGGACTTTGCAAGAAAAGGACGAATGGTAAATATAATCAGAATTTTGTTAGGTGTTGAGAAAAATCGGACATTTTACCGATGTTAAATTTGGACTTCATAAAAAATGGATTTCCTTAGATTTATGAAAAATACTGTCTGCGTTTTAGTTGTAGAGACTTGTACATATAATTATACATGTATATATATATGTATAAATAAATACCTGTTGAGTAATGAATGAATCCTTATAATTCTTGTACTTATGAAAATAAAATTGAAAATCATATGGATCCGTCTAGAATGATGATACACTCACATTTTGTACTATATTTGTATATAACCATATATATGTTATATACCTATTGATTATTTTTATTGGAATAATGATAGATTCTTTCTGTGACGAATGCTAAATATTATCGGAATTTTGTTAGGTGTTGAGAAAAATCGGACATTTTACCGATGTCAAATTTGGACTTTGCAAGAAAAGGACGAATGGTAAATATTATCGGAATTTTATTAGGTGTTGAGAAAAATCGGACATTTTACCGATGTCAAATTTGGACTTTGAAAAAAATGGACGAATGGTAAATATTATCGGAATTTTGTTAGGTGTTGAAAAAAATCGGACATTTTACCGATGTTAAATTTGGACTTCATAAAAAATGGATTTCATTTGAATTATGAAAAATATTGTCTGCTATTTACTTGTACCGACTTGTACATGTAATTATACATGTATATATATGTATAAATAAATACCTGTTGAGTAATGATTGAATCCTTATAATTCTTGTATTCATGAAAATGAAATTGTAAATCATATGGATCCATACTAGAATAATGATAGATTCTTTCAGGGAGGAATGGTGAATATTATCGGAATTTTGCTAGGTGTTGAGAAAAATCGGACATTTTAACCGATGTCAAATTAGAACTTTGCAAAAACTGGACGAACGGTAAATGTTATTGGAAATTTGTTAGGTGTTGAGAAAAATCGGACATTTTAACCGATGTCAAATTTTGACTTTGCAAAAAAATAGACGAATGGTAAATATTATCGGAATTTTGTTAGGTGTTGAGAAAAATCGGACATTTTACCGATGTCAAATTTCTTACTTTGCAAAAAAATGACACATGGTAAATATTATCGGAATTTGCTAGGTTTTGAGAAAAATCTGACATTTTACCAATGTTAAATTTGGTTAGGTTATGTATAAGGAATATATGGACATTTCACCGATGTCAAATTTGGACTTTCAAAAAAATGGACTCAGGGTAAATATTATTGGAATTTTGTTAGGTGTTGAGAAAAATCGGACATTTTACCGATGTCAAATTAGAATTTTGCCAAAAATGAACGAATGGTAAATATTACAGGAATTTTGCCAGGTGTTGTGAAAAATCGGACATTTTTACGATGTCAAAGTTTGACTTTGCAAAAATTGGACGAATGGTAAATACTATCGGAATTTGTTAGGTGTTGAGAAAAATCGGACATTTTACCAATGTTAAATTTGGACTTCAGGTTAGGTTAGGTATATGGAATATTTGGACATTTTACCGATGTCATATTAGGACTTTGCGAAAAATGGACGAATGGTATATATCGGAATTTTGTCAGGTGTTGATAAAAATCGGACATTTTACCCATGTCAAATTTTGACTTTGCAAAAAATGGACGAATGGTAAAAATTATTGGAATTTTGTTAGGTGTTGAGAAAAATCAGACATTTTACCGATGTCAAATTTGGACTTTGCCAAAAATGGACGAACGGTAAATATTATCGGAATTTTATTAGGTGTTGAGAAAAATCGGACATTTTACCGATGTTAAATTTGGACTTCATAAAAAATGGATTTCATTAGAATTATGAAAAATACTGTCTGCTATTTACTTGTAGAGACTTGTACATATAATTATACATGTATATATGTATAAATAAATACCTGTTGAGTAATGCTTGAATCCTTATAATTCTTGTATTCATGAAAATTAAATTGAAAATCATATGGATCCTTGCTAGAATGATGATACACTCACATTTTAAACTATAATTGTATATAAGCATATATATAATATATACCTATTGATTATTTTTTATTGGAATAATGATAGATTTTTTCAGGGACGAATGGTAAATATTATCGGAATTTTGTTAGGTGTTGAGAAAAATCGGACATTTTACCGATGTCAAATTTGGACTTTGCAAAAAAAGGACGAATGGTAAATATTATCGGAATTTTGTTAGGTGTTGAGAAAAATCGGACATTTTACCGATGTCAAATTTGGACATTGAAAAAAATGAACGAATGGTAAATATCGGAATTTTGTTAGGTGTTGAGAAAAATCGGACATTTTACCGATGTCAAATTTGTACTTTGCAAAAAATGGACGAATAGTAAATATTATCGGAATTTTGTTAGGTGTAGAGAAAAATCGGACATTTTACCGATGTCAAATTTGGACTTTGCAAGAAAAGGACGAATGGTAAATATAATCAGAATTTTGTTAGGTGTTGAGAAAAATCGGACATTTTACCGATGTTAAATTTGGACTTCATAAAAAATGGATTTCCTTAGATTTATGAAAAATACTGTCTGCGTTCTAGTTGTAGAGACTTGTACATATAATTATACATGTATATATATATGTATAAATAAATACCTGTTGAGTAATGAATGAATCCTTATAATTCTTGTACTCATGAAAATAAAATTGAAAATCATATGGATCCGTCTAGAATGATGATACACTCACATTTTGTACTATATTTGTATATAACCATATATATGTTATATACCTATTGATTATTTTTTATTGGAATAATGATAGATTCTTTCTGTGACGAATGGTAAATATTATCGGAATTTTGTTAGGTGTTGAGAAAAATCGGACATTTTACCGATGTCAAATTTGGACTTTGCAAGAAAAGGACGAATGGTAAATATCATCGGAATTTTATTAGGTGTTGAGAAAAATCGGACATTTTACCGATGTCAAATTTGGACTTTGAAAAAAATGGATTTCATTTGAATTATGAAAAATATTGTCTGCTATTTACTTGTAGCGACTTGTACATATAATTATACATGTATATATATGTATAAATAAATACCTGTTGAGTAATGATTGAATCCTTATAATACTTGTATTCATGAAAATGAAATTGAAAATCATATGGATCCATACTAGAATAATGATAGATTCTTTCAGGGACGAATGGTGAATATTATCGGAATTTTGTTAGGTGTTGAGAAAAATCGGACATTTAACCGATGTCAAATTAGGACTTTGCAAAAACTGGACGAACGGTAAATATTATTGGAAATTTGTTAGGTGTTGAGAAAAATCGGACATTTTAACCGATGTCAAATTTTGACTTTGCAAAAAAATAGACGAATGGTAAATATTATCGGAATTTTGTTAGGTGTTGAGAAAAATCGGACATTTTACCGATGTCAAATTTCTTACTTTGCAAAAAAATGACACATGGTAAATATTATCGGAATTTGCTAAGTTTTGAGAAAAATCTGACATTTTACCAATGTTAAATTTGGTTAGGTTATGTATAAGGAATATATGGACATTTCACCGATGTCAAATTTGGACTTTCAAAAAAATGGACGCATGGTAAATATTATTGGAATTTTGTTAGGTGTTGAGAAAAATCGGACATTTTACCGATGTCAAATTAGAATTTTGCAAAAAATGAACGAATGGTAAATATTACAGGAATTTTGCCAGGTGTTGTGAAAAATCGGACATTTTTACGATGTCAAATTTTGACTTTGCAAAAAATGGACGAATGGTACATACTATCGGAATTTGTTAGGTGTTGAGAAAAATCGGACATTTTATCGATGTCAAATTTGGACTTTGCAAAAAATGGACGGATGGTATATATCGGAATTTTCTTAGGTGTTGAGAAAAATCGGACATTTTATCGATGTCAAATTTGGACTTTGCAAAAAAAGGACGAATGGTAAATATTATCGGAATTTTGTTAGGTATTGAGAAAAATCGGACATTTTACCGATGTCAAATTTGGACATTGAAAAAAATGAACGAATGGTAAATATCGGAATTTTGTTAGGTGTTGAGAAAAATCGGACATTTTACCGATGTCAAATTTGTACTTTGCAAAAAATGGACGAATAGTAAATATTATCGGAATTTTGTTAGGTGTAGAGAAAAATCGGACATTTTACCGATGTCAAATTAGGACTTTGCAAAAAATGGACGAATGGTAAATATTATTGGAATTTTGTTAGGTGTTGAGAAAAATCGGATATTCTTTTACTTGGCTTCCGACGCTAAGTAAATTTCTTCGTACACGTTTTTCTCTCGCTAACTACACAAGTGTTTTAATTCATATTTCCTCTGCACTATATATATATTGTTTGTTCGCTAATCTCCATTCCTGGTTGGAGATTAATTTGTTTAAATTAGGGTTTGGTGTATTTGTTTGTGCTTAAGTTCTGGTTCTGACTAAAGCTGAAGGCTTAACGATCTTGGGCTTGGGTCTCCTAAACAGCACATTGCTGGTTACTCTATCTCGCAACCCTGAAAGGATGTAAAAAGGCTAGACAAATCAGAGTATATTAAGCTGATATCCTAGAATAGACCATAACTTTGCTACACCTAGGTTCCCACTGCCAGCAGGTAGATGCTCAACCCGAAAGGAAGAGGAAGAATTCTATGATCTTGCTTTTTTCTTCCATACACGTCCACGCAGACGCTCAGCCTACGCTATCTCCCTTTTCACATTAACACACTTACACACCCAACATTAAGCACACATATTCTGTATTTTCCTTCCACCCCTTCTAATACAACATTCACACCCCCATACACAATACACACGGTTCCCGAACCTACTAATCGGGTGGTAGTAGCGTGACGTAGGCCTGGAACCTTACATATGTAAGGCTGTAACTCTCTACGGTATTGGACTTAAATAAATAAATAAGTCTCTATTTTTTCTTGGAGACTTCAACGCCATTCAAGTAACGAGTAACGTTCTTTGGTTATTTTTATAACCATATTCACATTAGTTCTTAACACTGTATTTGGCGGCTCGTATGGCTTTGGTCACGGCTTATGAAGTCGCACTAGAATCACGTGGGCGAGGCGTAAATGGCGGGTGAAGCACCAGCCTCGTGCGGGTGCACAGCGAGTGCGCCCGCATCGTCGGTGGAAGCGGAGCCCGGGACGTTTCATCCCAGTCAATGGCAGTATCATAGAGTTCCCCACGTCCGTTGTTCCGTGGTAGAGGAGGCAGGCATGTGGCCTCAACCACTCAGCGCCCGAGGACGATGTCAGTCCAGGCGAGATCGACCTTAGAGTCGGCGAGTGCGCAGCCGTAAACAACAGTAAATATTATCGGAATTTGCTATATGTTGAGAAAAATCTGACAATTTACCGATGTAAAATTTGGACTTCAGGATAGGATAGGTATATGGAATATTTGGACATTTCACCGATGTCAAATTTTGACTTTGCAAGAAATGGACGAATGGTAAATATAGGAATTTTGTTAGGTGTTGTGAAAAATTTGACATTTTACCGATGTCAAATTTGGACTTCAGGTTAGGTAAAGTATATGGAATATTTGGACATTTCACCGATGTCAAATTTGTACTTTGCCAAAAATGTACAAATGGTAAATATAATCGGAATTTGCTAGACGTTGAGCAAAATCTGACATTTTACCTATGTCAAATTTGGACTTTGCAAAAAATGGACGAATGGTAAATATCATCGGAATTTTGTTTGGTGTTGAGAAAAATCGGACATTTTAACGATGTCATATTTGGACTTTGCAAAATATGGACGAATGGTAAATATTATTGGAATTTACTAGATGTTGAGAAAAATCGGATATTACACCCATGTCAAATTTGGACTGCAGGTTAGGTTAGGTATATGGAATATTTGGACATTACACCGATGTCAAATTTAGACTTTGCAAAATATGGACGAAGCGTAAATATTGTCGGAATTTTGTTAGGTGTTAAGAATAATCGGACATTTTACCGATGTCAAATTTGGACTTTGCAAAAAATGGACAAATGGTAAATATTATCAGATTTTGTCAGGTGTTGAGAAAAATTGAACATTTTAACAATGAAAAATTAGGACTTTGCAAAATATGGACGAATGGTAAATATTACTGGAATTTTGTTAGGTGTTGAGTAAAATCGGACATTTTACCGATGTCAAATTTGGACTTTGCAAAAAATGGACGAATGGTAAATATTATAGGAATTTACTAGGTTTTGAGAAAAATCGGACATTTTACCGAAGTTAAATTTGGACTTCAGGTTAGGTTCGGTGTATGGAATTTTTGGACATTTCACCGATGTCAAATTTGAACTTTGCAAAATATGGAGGAATGGTAAATATTATCGGAATTTGCTAGGTGTTGGGAAAAATCCTACATTTTACCGATGTCAAATTTGGACTTTGCAAAAAATGGACATATGGTAAATATTATCGGAATTTTGTTAGGTGTTGAAAAAAATCGGACATTTTACCGAAATATTTGGACATTTCACTGATGTCAAATTTGGACTTTACAAAAAATGGACGAATGGTAAATATTATCGGAATTTGCTAGGTGTTGAGAAAAATCGGACATTTTACCGATGTCAAATTTGGACTTTGCAAAAAATGGACGAATGGTAAATATTATTGGTATTTTGTTAGGTGTTGAGAAAAATCGGACATTTTACTGATGTCAAATTTGGACTTTGCAAAAAATGGACAAATGGTAAATGTTATCGGAATTTTGTTAGGTGTTGAGAAAAATCGGACATTTTACCGATATTAAATTTGGACTTCAGATTAGGTTAGGTATATCGAATATTTGGACATTTCACAGATGTCAAATTTGGACTTTGCAAAAAATGGACAAATGGTAAATATTATCGGATAATTTACCGATATTAAATTTGGACTTCAGGTTAGGGTTAGGTATATCGAATATTTGGACATTTCACAGATGTCATATTTGTACTTTGCAAAAAATGGACAAATGATAAATATTATCGGATAATTTACCGATGTCAAATTTGGACTTCAGTTTAGGTAAAGTATATGGAATATTTGGACATTTCACCGATGTCAAATTTGGACTTTGCAAAAAATGGACACATGGTAAATATAATCGGAATTTGCTAGGTGTTGAGCAAAATCAGACATTTTACCTATGTCAAATTTGTACTTTGCAAAAAATGAACGAATGGTAAATATCATCGGAATTTTGTAAGGTGTTGAGAAAAATCGGATATTTTAACGATGTCATATTTGGACTTTTCACCGATGTCAAATTTGAACTTTGCAAAAAAGGGACGGATGGTCAATATTATCGGAATTTGCTAGGTGTTGGGAAAAATCCGACATCTTAACGATGTCAAATTTGGAGTTCGCAAAAAATGGACAAATGGTAAATATTATCGGAATTTTCTTAGGTGTTGAGAAAAATCGGACATTTTACCGATGTCAACTTTGGACTTCAGGTTAGGTTAGGTATATGGAATATTTGGACATTTCACCGATGTCAAATTTAGACTTTGCAAAATATGGACGAAGGGTAAATATTATCGGAATTTTGTTAGGTGTTGAGAATAATCGGACATTTTACCGATGTCAAATGTGGATTTTGCAAAAAATGGACACATGGTAAATATTATCGAAATTATGTTAGGTGTTGAGAAATATCGGACATTTTAACAATGACAAATTAGGATTTGTAATAAATGAACGAATGGTAAATATTACAGGAATTTTGTTAAGTGTTGAGTAAAATCGGACATTTTACCGATGTCAAATTTGGACTTCAGGTTATGTTAGGTGTATGGAATATTTGACATTTCACTGATGTCAAATTTAACTTTGCAAAATATAGACGAATGGTAAATATTATCGGAATTTTGTTAGGTGTTGAGAATAATCGGACATTTTACCGATGTCAAATTTGGACTTTGCAAAAAATGGACACATGGTAAATATTATCGAAATTATGTTAGGTGTTGAGAAATATCGGACATTTTAACAATGACAAATTAGGATTTGTAATAAATGAACGAATGGTAAATATTACAGGAATTTTGTTAAGTGTTGAGTAAAATCGGACATTTTACCGATGTCAAATTTGGACTTCAGGTTATGTTAGGTGTATGGAATATTTTGACATTTCACTGATGTCAAATTTAACTTTGCAAAATATAGACGAATGGTAAATATTATCGGAATTTGCTAGGTGTTGAGAAAAATCGGACATTTTACCGATGTCAAATTTTGACTTTGCAAAAAATGGACGAATGGTAAATATTATCGGAATTGTTTTAGGTGTTGAAAAAATCTGACATTTTACCGGAATATTTGGACATTTCACCGATATCAAATTAGGACTTTACAAAAAAATGGACGAATGGTAAATATTATCGGAATTTGCTAGGTGTTTGGAAAAATCCGACATTTTACCGATGTCAAATTTGACTTTGCAAAAATTCTTAGGTGTTGAGCAAAATCGGACATTTTACCGATGTTAAATTGGGACTTCAGGTTAGGTTAGGTATATGGAAAATTTGGACATTTCACCAATGTCAAATTTAGACTTTGCAAAAAAAGGACGAAGGGTAAATATTATCGGCATTTTTTTAGGTGTTGAGAAAAATCGGACATTTTACCGATGTAAAATTAGGACTTTGCAAAAAATGGACGAATGGTAAATATTATTGGAATTTTGTTAGGTGTTGAGCAAATTCGGACATTTTATCGATGTCAAATTTGGACTTTGCAAAAATGGACAAATGGTAAATATTATCGGAATTTGCTATGTGTTGAGAAATATCTGACAATTTACCGATATTAAATTTGGACTTTAGGATAGGATAGGTATATGGAATATTTGGACATTTCACCAATGTCAAATTTGGACTTTGCATAAAATGGATGGATGGTAAATATTATCGGATTTGCTATGTGTTGAGAAAAATCAGAGAATTTAGCGATGTTAAATTCGAACTTCAGGATAGGATAGGTATATGGAATATTTGGACATTTTACCGATGTCAAATTTTGACTTAGCAAAAAATCGACGAATGGTAAATATAGGAATTTTGTTATGTGTTGAGAAAAATCGGATAGTTTACCAATGTCAACATGGACTTTGCAAAAAATGGACGAATTGTAAATATTATCGGGATTTTCTTAGGTGTTGAGAAAAATCCGACATTTTACCGATGTCAAATTTGGACTTCAGGTTAGGTAAGGTATATGGAATATTAGGACATTTCACTGATGTCAAATATGGACCTTGCAAAAAATGGACGAATGGTTAATATTATCGGAATTTTGTTAGGTGTTGAGAAAAATCGGACATTGTACCGATGTCAAATTAGGACTTTGCAAAAAATGGACGAATGGTAAATATCATTGGAACTTTGTTAGGTGTTGAGTAAAATCGGACATTTTACCGATGTCAAATTTGGACTTTGCAAAAAATGGACGAATGGTAAATATTATCGGAATTTTGTTAGGTGTTGAGAAAAATCGGACATTTTACCGATGTCAAATTTTGAATTTGCAAAAGATGGACGAATGGTAAATATTGGAATTTTGTTAGGTGTTGAGAAAAATCGGACATTTTACCGATGTCAAATTTTGACTTTGCAAAAAATGGACGAATGGTAAATATTATCGGAATTTTGTTAGGGGTTGAGAAAAATCAGACTGATGTCAAATTAGGACTTTGCAAAAAATGGACGAATGGAAAATATTATCGGAATTTTGTTAGGGGTTGAGAAAAATCAGACTGATGTCAAATTAGGACTTTGCAAAAAATGGACGAATGGTAAATATTATCGGAATTTTGTTAGGTGTTGAGAAAAATCGGACATTTTACCGATGTCAAATTTGGACTTTGCAAAAAATGGATGAATGGTAAATATCATCGGAATTTGCTGGGTGTTGAGAAATATCGGACATTTTACCGATGTCAAATTCTGACTTCGCAAAAAATTGACGAATGGTAAATATTATCGGAATTTTGGTAAGTGTTGAGAAAAATCGGACATTTTACCGATGTCAAATTAGGACTTTGCAAAAAATGGACGAATGGTAAATATTACTGGAATTTTGTTAGGTGTTGAGAAAAATCGGACATTTTACCGATGTCAAATTATGACTTTCCAAAAAATGGACGAATGGTAATTATTTCGGAATTTTGTTAGGTGTTGAGAAAAATCGGACATTTTACCGATGTCAAATTTGGACTTCAGGTTAGGTTAGGTATATGGAATATTTGGACATTTCACTGATGTCAAATTAGGACTTTGTATAAAATGGACGAATGGTAAATATTATTGGAATTTTGTTAGGTGTTGAGAAAAATCGGACATTTTACCGATGTCAAATTTTGACTTTCCAAAAATGGACGATTGGCTAAATATTGGAATTTTGTTAGGTGTTGAGAAAAATCGGACATTTTACCGATGTCAAATTTGGACTTTGCAAAATATGGACGGATGGTAAATATTATCGGAATTTGCTAGGTGATGAGAAAAATTGGACATTTTACCGATGTTAAATTTGGACTTTGCAAAAAATGGACGGATGGTAAATATTATCTGAATTTGCTAGGTGTTGAGAAAAATTGGACATTTTACCGATGTTAAATTTGGACTTCAGGTTAGGTTAGGTATATGGAATATTTGGACATATCACCGATGTCAAATTTGGACTTTGCAAAACATGGACGAATGGTAAATGTTATTGGAATTTTGTTAGGTGTTGAGAAAAAACTGACATTTTACCGATGTCAAATTTGGACTTTGAAGAAAATTGATGAATGGTAAATATTATCGGAATTTTGTTAGGTGTTGAGAAAAACCGGATATTTTACCGATGTCAAAAAAATGGACGAATGATAAATATTGTAGTGTACGGATGCGCACTCGCCGACTCTAAGGTCGATCTCGCCTGGACTGACATCGTCCTCGGGCGCCGAGTGGTTGAGGCCACATCCCTGCCTCCTCTACCACTGAACAAAGGCTGCCATTGACTGGGATGAAACGTCCCGGGCTCCGCTTCCACCGATGATGCGGGCGCACTCGCTGTGCATCCGCACGAGGCTGGTGCTTCACCCGCCATTTGCGCCTCGCCCACGTGACTCTAGTGCGACTTCATAATCCGTGACCAAAAACATACAAGCCACCAAAGACAATGTTACGAACTAATGTGAACATGGTTGTAAAAATAACCAAAGAACGTATTTTAAACCAAGTCTCGTTACTTGTATAGCGTTGAAGTCTCCGAGAAAAAAAATAAAGATTTATTTATTTTCTAAGTCTAATACTGTAGAGAGTTACAGCCCGAAATGCACAATTTCCACGCAAATTGTACATTACCAGTTTTCCTAGGTATCCTTCCCTTTATTATTATTTTTTAAATATTCTATCTCTTTGGCGACGCTTCCAAAGTGTCAATATAACCCCTGAAGAGAGTAATGGTTGTTGCATATTTTGGGTGTTTGTTTTTCTCCCCCTCTCTCTTTTCATGGTAGTTCGGGTCCTTTGGGTTGTTTGGACTACCGAACTATCGGGTTGGTCTTCCGAAGCTTTGCCTATCTTCTTCTTTTCGCGCCATGCTTATGGGGAAGACAGTTCGGTCCTGACTTCTATGCTGAACAGTGGTTCCGCTCTCGGTATTGTGATCGCTTTGGATTTACTTTGTCTTGGATTTACCTTGCTGTGGATTTACCTCGCTTCACGCCAGGATTAACGAATCCGTGATTTGTTTTCGCAAGATAAGTATTCTTATGGTTGTGTGTAGAAGACACCTGGTCTCTGACTTTGGTGTGTGTCATGCTGCATTACTATTTGTAGGGTGCACTCTCTTCCACGAAAACCCAAAGCAGCCCTTTGATCGCACAAAGGGTCAGAGCATAAAAAGGAACACTCATATAGAAGGTACACTGCTTGAAGATCCGTACCTCCAGTGTGCCATTTCCTATTTTTAAGCTGAGTTATTACTTAGCTTTTGTTTTTGTTGTTTTTATGATTGGTTGTTTCCTTGTTTCTTTTTTCCCCAGCTTGAGGATCCGTACCTCCTTGGAGAAAGATCTTTCACATTCTCGCCCGTATTTTAAGGGCTGTCTTAGCTTGTCTTTGCCGTTCTTTTGTTTATTTGTTTTACTTTGCCTTGGTCGATTCCTACCTGACCTTTTGGGTGTTCAGGCAGTCTTCGTGATCTATGCCCTTGTGGTGTTTTATTTTTTTATTCTGGCTTCCGACGCTAAATTGTTTCTTACACCACGTTTTCCTTTCGTTACACAAGTGTTTTTATTCAGAGTTCCTCAGCACTATTTTTTTTTATGTTAATCTCCATTTTGGGTTGGAGATTAACTTGTTTAAATTAGGGTTAGTGTATTTTTTTTCGTGCTAATACTTTGATTAAAAATACATACGAGTTGGGACGCCAACTTCGGGGTAAATGTTCGTGAGTTATTTTTGTTTACATCTGGTGTTGATTTCCACGTACATCACCCCCGCTGTGATTAAATTGGAGATGTACGCAACTATCCATTTCTCATGACTGAATTTTGTGGACCTCCCTAAAGAGTGTAACCTGTTCAATAAATATCATACCGTTATAGAACTTTCACTCAGTCCCAGTCAGGAAAACAAATGACATCGGTGTTTAGTTCTGGTTCTGACTAAAGCTGAATGCTTAAAGATCTTGGGCTTGGGTCTCCTAAACAGCACATTGCTGGTTACTCTATCTCGCAACCCTGAAAGGCTGTAAAAAGGCTAGACAAATCAGAGTATATTTAGCTGATATCCTAGAATAGATTATAACTTTGCTACACCTGTGTTCCCACTGCCAGCAGGTGGATGCTCAGCCCGAAAGGAAGAGGAAGAATTTTATGATCTTGCATTTTCTTCCATATACGTCCACGCAGACGCTCAGCCTACGCTATCTCCCTTTTCACATTTACACACTTACACATCCAACATTCAGCACACATATTCTGTATTTTCCTTCCACCACTTCTCATACAACATTCACTCCCCCATACACAACACACACGGTTCCCGAACCTACTAATCGGGTGG
>NC_061841.1:24183193-24185693 GCF_019202785.1 Penaeus chinensis
TTCATCTTAGGTTATTTAAATGACGATCTAAGTAAACCAAATGCAAAATTAAATGGGATAATTAACAAAAACAAATTAAAACAACTTATAAAGAAGCCTACAAGGATTACAGAAAACACCTCATCCATATTAGATGTTATAATAACAAACAGACCCGATATTACACTACACGCAGACGCTGTCACATGCCACATTGCTGATCACGAGCTTATAACCTTGACCTTGAATATAGTAAAGACAAAGCGAAAACCAGTCAGTAAAACCTCTCGCGACCTAACGCAGTACGATCCTCAATTATTCTGTCAACATATTATAGCCAATGACTCGTCACTGTCAGAGATCTTAACAACTGACGACGTTGACAGACAAGTTAATATTCTTACAAACGTGATAAAGAACGGCCTCGATGCCTGCGCTCCTTTTAAAACAAAAACAGTTAGGCGTCCTCCCGCCCCCTGGATAAATGACAAGATTAAGAGGGCCATAAATGATAGAAATAATACTCACAAAGCTCTCAAGATAAACAGATTTGACTCCACCCTTCAGGCTGAGTACAAACAAAAGAAGAAAAATGTGAAAACACTCCTCCGCTGGGCGAAAACTAATTATTTTAAAAATAAGTTCAATGAATGCAGAAGCGATTCTGCTGAAACGTGGAAACTAGTAAATACATTAGTGCCTAAGAAGAAACAAAATACAGACACCTCCCCAAATTCCATAAATAATACAGAATACTTTAATAACTTCTTTGCAGAAGTAGGTAGACGCACTTTTGAACAGACAACCGCCCCCACATATCAACACAACATAAACGAAACGAACACTACAACAAACTTCTTCAGACCGCAACCAGTAGAAGTAGAAACAATTATCCTAACAATAAAACACTTAAAAAAAAACAAATTCAGTGGGAGCAGATGGAATTGCACATCGTATCATAAACGATAGTTTACCAGCAATTGCATACTATCTGACAGTAATTATTAATACATCTATAGTCACCGGTGTTTATCCATCACTTTGGAAACATGGCATCATAACTCCGATTTTCAAATCCGGTGACAGAGACGAAATCAATAATTATCGACCCATCACTATACTACCAGTAATATCTAAAGTTCTCGAAAAAATAGTTGCAAACCAATTAACAACATTTTTAGAAGCGAATAACCTTATATCTAACACGCAACACGGTTTTAGGAATAAATTATCAACCGAAACGGCATTACTAAAAGTCACAAATGAAATATATAATAATATAGATAATAACCAGATCAATTTGCTCACTCTATGTGATTTATCGAAGGCATTTGACAGTGTCAGCCATGAATTACTTGTAAACAAACTAACAAATCACGAAATTGATAATTTCTGGTTCAAAAGTTACCTGTCCGCGAGAACTCAATCAGTCAAAATCCATGAAAAAGTATCATCAATGCAATCAGTTTCGTTCGGTGTTCTTCTTGTTCAGTACGCCGACGACTCTCGATTTCTTCACGCTGCCTCTGTAGACAATCTAAATGAGTTGATAGAAAAGACTAAACAGACCCTAACAGAAGCAAAAAATTACTTCGATATGAATGGCCTGAAACTAAATCCACAAAAAACACAATGTATTTTAATTGGCAGCCGTCAGAACATAGCAAAAATACCCACAGATACAGTTATTGATTTCCAAGGTTGCTTCATCAAACCCAACACAACAGTAAACAACCTAGGGGTACACGTAGACAGATACATGACATTCGAGACACACATTGATCATATCTACAGAAAAGTAATGGGCACACTGATATACTTGAATCATATAAAAAATAAAATACCCACAGAAACAAGAATTGCTGTTATACAAACACTAGCACTTAGTATCCTTAACTACTGTCTTAACATCTGGGGCTCCACAAACAAAACACAAATACAAAGGACACAGAAACTACAGAACTTCGCGGCAAGAGTAGCACTGGGAAATTTAAATAAATATGACCACATCACACCACATATAAACAAACTAAAATGGCTAAAAGTACAACAGAAACACAAATATGACACATGTATATTGCTCCATAAAATAATACAAGGAAATTACCCAAATTGGCTATTACCTATACAAACAACAGGTAACATAACAGGTGTCCTTACAAGGGAAAATAACTCCTTATATATCAAAAGATCGAATACAGAAACCGGGGCAAGAAATATGCAAATCCGAGGACTGGTGATCTGGAACCAACCACCAGAAAATATTAGAAATATCTCCAACCAAAAAACATTTAAAACAAAAGTGAAAGAACATCTACTGAAATATCAATGACATCAGGCGTGTGAACATCTACCCAAGTACGAAATTTCAGTTATCTGGGATATTAATGTTCTATCTAATCTTGTTAAACAAGCACTGTACAATATCTATGTATATAACATCCTATTACATAATGTAAACAACATATCTATAAATGTAATACCCATTGTAATTAGTGGAATAAAGTGTTTGAATTTGAAT
>NC_061841.1:24188193-24192671 GCF_019202785.1 Penaeus chinensis
CGTAAGTCGATTGCTACTCTGAAACTATACGCATGTAATTCTTGTGTAATTAACGTTGGTTATACAAGGAGAGATGATGTGCGTGTGTGGCTGCATGAGTGAGGTGAGTGGTGAATAGACAGAGTTGAGTGAGTAAGTAATCGAGTGAGAGTCATGAAATAAGTGAGTCAGAGTATGGTACACTAGTAGAAAATATGATAATGATCAGAATAGAACTGGAAGCATTAGTGAATAGACAAAGCGAGAGTGAGAGTAAATAAGACGAATGATGTTCACGAACGCGCTAAATTCATTGCAATTGAAACAATATAACTCTCTAATCACGAGAAAAATGAAATAAATGCTTAATAAATGAACGATATTCATATTGTTTGACTCTATACCGTGATCACACAGTAATGTGATCTGAGGTCAAAAGAATGGAGAGCGTGCCATTTGCTGTCAATTAGCACTTTAACCCAACAAAACCAACGTGAGCGTGACTGCACATATGGCTAATCACATTTAGGGGGAAGATAGAGAAAAGAAAGGAAAAAAACCCAAAATGTGTACTCACGTGGTTATTTGAAGACATGGCCGTGGGAAGCGATGGTCGAGCGGATTTCGGAGACTGTGAGCCCGAGTTGCGAGCCGATAGGACGCAAGGACCACCCTGCCACCAGAATGTAAAAGGCTTTTGATTGAACACCTTTATACATTGGTTAAGCAGGAGTAGTAAGAGGGAACGGTGGCTTTGACTCTTTTTTTATTTAGAAGAGTACCAGCAACACAGAGATATGGCAACAAGACAAGGTCTGGGTAAAGCGCAGTGCCGGTAGTCGCGGTCGGCCCGGGGTGGGGGTGGGGGTGGGGGAGGCTGGCGACAATGAACGGAGCCCTCCCGCCTGAGACCGTAGGCCCTGGACAGGAACACTCTTTGACCTGGGTCAACCTTGGCCTTAAATAGCCTGGACAGGAAAACTCTTTGACCTGGGTCAACCTTGGCCTTAAATACCGCCGGTCGGCTTGGGTAAGCCCTCGAGAAGTCACGTGGCAGCACGCGGCCCGCAAGCAGCCGCGTGGTCTATACGTACACGGTATATTCCCCTTTTCTCTCTCCCCCTTCCTCTCCGACTCTTTCTCTCTCTCTCTCTTTCATCCCTCCTTTCCTCCCTCCCTCTTTCCCTCTCTCTTTTTTCCTCCCTCTTTCTCTCTCCCTCCCTCCCTCTTTCTCTCTCTCTCCCTGCCTCTTTCTCTCTCTCTCCCTCCATCTTTCTCTCTCTCTCCCTCCCTCTCCCTCTCTTATTCTCCGTAGGTCTCACGCCCTCCTTTAATCTCACTTTCACTCTTTCTCCCTCCTTTTTCTTCTCCGTCTCTCTCCCTACCTCCTTCCCCCCTCCCTCCCTCCCTCCCTCCCTCTCCCTCTCCCTGTCCCTCTTTCTCTCTCTCTCCCTCTATCCCTCTATCCCTCACTTCTCTCCCTACCTCCCCCCCTCTCCCTCCCTCCCCCCTCTCTCTTTTTTTCTCTCTCTCCCTCCCTCCCTCTTCTTTCTCCTCCCCCTTTCTCTCTCTCTCTTTCTCTCCCTCATTCTCTCCCTCTTCCACTCTCTCTCTCCCTTTGTCTTTCTCTCTCTTTCCCTTCCTTTTTCTCTCGCTCTCTCCCTCCCTCTTTCTCTTTCCCTCTCTCCCTATAACTCTCTACCTCCCTATATCTTTCTCCCTCTCTCTCTCTCTGACCCCCCTTCTCTCCCTCCCTCTCTCTCATCCTCACTAGCTCTCACGCCCTCTTTCAATCTCTCTCTCACTCCCTCTCCCTCTCCCTTTCCCTCTCCCTCTCCCTCTCCCTCCTTCAACCTCTCCCTCTCCCTCCTTCAACCTCTCTCTCTCACCCTCCGGCCGGCCTACCTTGACCGGACAAGCGTTGGGCAGGAACACTCTTTGACCTGGGTCAACCTTGGCCTTCAATACCCTGGACAGGAACACTCTTTGACCTGGGTCAACCTTGGCCTTAAATAGCCTGGACAGGAAAACTCTTTGACCTGGGTCAACCTTGGCCTTCAATACCCTGGACAGGAACACTCTTTGACCTGGGTCAACCTTGGCCTTAAATAGCCTGGACAGGAAAACTCTTTGACCTGGGTCAACCTTGGCCTTAAATACCGCCGGTCGGCTTGGGTAAGCCCTCGAGAAGTCACGTGGCAGCACGCGGCCCGCAAGCAGCCGCGTGGTCTATACGTACACGGTATATTCCCCTTTTCTCTCTCCCCCTTCCTCTCCGACTCTTTCTCTCTCTCTCTCTTTCATCCCTCCTTTCCTCCCTCCCTCTTTCCCTCTCTTTTTTTTCCTCTCTCTTTCTCTCTCCCTCCCTCCCTCTTTCTCTCTCTCTCCCTGCCTCTTTCTCTCTCTCTCCCTCCCTCTCCCTCTCTTATTCTCCGTAGGTCTCACGCCCTCCTTTAATCTCACTTTCACTCTTTCTCCCTCCTTTTTCTTCTCCGTCTCTCTCCCTACCTCCTTCCCCCCTTCCTCCCTCCCTCCCTCCCTCTCCCTCTCCCTGTCCCTCTTTCTCTATCTCTCCCTCTATCCCTCTATCCCTCACTTCTCTCCCTACCTCCCCCCCTCTCCCTCCCTCCCCCCTCTCTCTTTTTTTCTCTCTCTCCCTCCCTCCCTCTCCTTTCTCCTCCCCCTTTCTCTCTCTCTCTTTCTCTCCCTCTTCCATTCTCTCTCTCCCTTTGTCTTTCTCTCTCTTTCCCTTCCTTTTTCTCTCGCTCTCTCCCTCCCTCTTTCTCTTTCCCTCTCTCCCTATAACTCTCTCCCTCCCTATATCTTTCTCCCTCTCTCTCTCTCTGACCCCCCTTCTCTCCCTCCCTCTCTCTCATTCTCACTACCTCTCACGCCCTCTTTCAATCTCTCTCTCACTCCCTCTCCCTCTCCCTCCTTCAACCTCTCCCTCTCCCTCCTTCAACCTCTCTCTCTCACCCTCCCCCCTCTCTCCCTCCCTCCCTCCCTCTCTCTCTCTCTCTGTCTCTTTGTTTCCTTTCTCTTTCTCCCTCTCACTCTCTCTTTCTCTCCCTCTGTCTCTCTCTTTCTCTCTCTCTCTCTCTCTCATACTATGACAGACCAAATATTGCTAACCCCTCTACGAGAGGGCTTGGCATTTACAAAAAGAAGTCAATTCCATCGAAAGTGATTGATGACAATAGTGACAACTCCTGTGTTGAATATCGTAGTATTAAAATATTTCTAGACGGTAAAACTATCACCATCATTAATGTATATAATCCGCATGATAGTGAGGTGGTACCTCAACCTCCTGACTGCATGATACATACTGATACTGTCTTATTGTGTGGGGATTTTAATGCTCGCCATCCTCTCTTGGGCTCCGAGGGAAGGACCATTGGAAAAAACGGTAAGGCTTATTATGACTCTCTCCAAAATACTAGTGACCCCATACACTTATTATGCCCCTTCGAAAAAAACAACTGAACAAAGACCCTGAGATAAAACTGCTTAGGAGGCTCATACGATCTACAGTAAGTCAGCTACGACACTTAGGGAAAAACCCTTACTTAGTTAGGGATCTTGTGTTTTTTTAGTAAAAAGATCAATGAGATAATAACACAGAAACGGGAGGAAATTTTTTATGCCTGGGCAGAATCAATTGACTCCATGACAACCATGAGTAATGTATGGAAGGAAATCAGCAAGATTAAAGGTAAATTATGCAGTATAACACCCCACCCACATCCAGAAAGAGTAGCCTCATCTCTCAATAAATGGTGTGAGGATTCTTCTCTTGATAGTCTTCCGTTATCCATACGCAGGTGCTCCCTTAAATTAGGCCATAAATGTGAAATTGACTATCAGTGCTACCTCTTAGATGAGGCTGATGCACCATTTACAAGGGGGGATCTCCTTGCAGCCATTAAGACTAGCAAATCCACTGCACCTGGGGATGATGGAATCACTTACGACATCATCCGACTTCTTGCAAAGGTACAGGTTAAGGGAAGAAATCCTCTTCTGATCTATCCACTTGAACCAGGCAACCATCATTCCATTCAAAACCAGGACGGGCCAGATAATATAGGCCGATTTCTCTACGCCCTGCCTGTCTAAAACTTGAAAGAATTCTCCTTACTCGTTTACACACACACAGCTCAAAACATGGATCCACCCATCGTCTTTTGGCTTACAAAAAGGGAAGGGACACAAATGTGGTCTACACAGTACCTAAATGGACGTAATGCACAGTCTTCTTACTTCATAGATTTTAAGGACATTCGACAGAGCCCCCCTACGTGCAATCCTCCATGAACTAACTCTTTTAGGATTTAAAGGGGGCAAGCTTCTGTTGTGATAGAGATATCTATCTTTGAGAAGAGCAAAAGTGTGGTAACAAGGCAACTATAGTGCTAATGCGAATTGGAATTAGCACTCCACAAGGGGGAGTATTGTGCCCCTTTACTGTTTAATATCTTATGCACTCTCTTTGCAGC
>NC_061841.1:24192771-24216490 GCF_019202785.1 Penaeus chinensis
TCCGCTGTCACTCATGACTTGTTTTTCATGTCTAAAAATAATATCGACCACTTCTTTACGATTCATTATAAGTAACGGTGGTTTATCATCAGAGGGTGGTGGGACTGACAGTGGCGATGATGATGAAGATGATGATGAAGATGATGAAGATGATGAAGACGACAATGACGGTGAGAGTGACAATAATGGCGGTAGCGACGACGCCTGCAACTGCGGTGACGTTATATCAAGTTTTATTTTTTTATTGGGATAAAGCTGATCATTTTCTATTTGCTCATTCTTTTGGTTATTATATATCCTTTTTTCCTTACATAGCAATAATACAGATTTATAGTCATCTAAATCAACATTATCAATATCCTCACTCGTAATGCTGCTACTGCTACTACTGCTGCTGCTGCTACTGTTATTATTATTACTTTCAGAATCATTATCATCATCGGTATTATCATCATCAGTTGTATTTATATATATATCATGTTTATTATCATCTTTATAAGGTATAATTGTAACGCCGTTATAGTTTTTATTATATTCCATATTTTATTAATATTGTACAGGAAGTATTATTATTATTATCGGATATATTGGATTTCGATATATTGATTGATGTCTGTATTTCTACAACTTTATTAGAGTTTGTTATATGTGCTGGTTGTATTTCAAATCGCACACAGGCTGACGGGTTGTTCAACGACGTCTTAGTTGTATTTTGGGTAGAAAATCCAGACGAGGCGGCGTGTTCTCTCTTTTTTTCCAAATTGGGTAAAAAACCCAGACAGGATGCTGGCGTGTGTTGTATATTGGGTAGAAATCCTAGAGTGTCCTCTTTTTCTTTTTCTGGATTGGATAAAGACTCTCGACAAGATGTTTTTTCCGAATTAGGTAAAAAACCCAGACAGGATGCTGGCGTGTGTTGTATATTGGGTAGAAATCCTAGAGTGTCCTCTTTTTCTTTTTCGGTATTGGATATACTCTCTCGATAAGATGTTCGCGTTTTCTTTTCTTTGGGTTTGGATATATTTCTTCTCGAAGAGTGCGATTTTTTCTTTTTCTCAATGACCTTTTTTACTGTTTTACATTTGCGAATCGGTAATATTTTCTTATACATTATAAATCGTATGTTCTATGGTATCACAATTATTAATACTTAATCATATCTTTTATATAGTTATATATTCTCTCAAATACATTTATATATATATAATATTACTTTTAACCCCGGTTAGAAAATATATTTTTCAATTAATATTTTAGCATTAGTGTACTAAAAAATATATACTATTTATTTCATTATTGTAGAGAATAATATGTACATATATGTATATGTAGATATCTGTATATATATATATAAATACATATATTGTAATTTTCTTATTTATATGGCTAATTATTAATCATGTCAATCATTATAACTCGAAACACTGACATGCCTATTAGTGACTCAGAAGATGATAATGACGACGACGAGGATGATTTACAATACACAAAAGGTAATAGGAGAATTGTCTATTCAGAAAATAGTGATGATAATTATAATAGTATCGATGATGATGATGATGGTGATGATGATGAGAACGATAAAAACGACATATATAATGGGAAAAACGAAATAATTGATAATAGTATTAATGATGATAATGAAAGTAAGATTAATGATACTAGTAAAGAATATTACAATAATAATGATGACAAAACAATTCTTAATGTGACAAATATTGATAATAATAATAATGAGAATAATAATAATAATAATAATAATAATAATAATAATAATAATAATCTTCCCAAAAATATAAAGAAAATTAAATCATTAAACGAGAATCAATTCATAAAAGGGAAAAAGGATACATCTATTCATAATAAGGGTTACATTGATGCATATATATTATATAAAAATACAGCTAAATATAATAATATTAATAATAATAATAATAATAATAATAATAATAATAATAATAATAATAATAATAATAATATAAATAACAATAATGATAAAACAAATATGGCTTATGAAAAGAATCCTGAGGGTACCGATAATAACAATAACAATAAAAATAATAATGACAATGATAATGAAATAATTAGTAGTATTAATATCGGTAAGAACAATTATGATACTTTTCCTGATACAAACACTGATATTCCTATGCAAATCAATGAAAAAACAATATATGATACTCTTGTACAAAATACGCAACACACGACATATGATACAAACACAACGGTAGCTGAAAATAATTTACAGGTTGATAATAATGTATCAGATGAAATATATTTAACCAATAGTAAAAATATCAGACTTGACGAGCCAGTAGAACATACTAATATTGAAAATAATGAGGATGCAGTAAATGAGGAGCATAATAAAAAACAGAATAGTTTATTTGATTATCTTGTTACAAAATATATTACTGATAATGATATTAAAATCACCACCAATAATGATGAAGATAGCGGCGATTATATTAAATCCGATATAGTCACTCATGGTCGGTCGGAACACATAATGATAAATCAAGATGATTATGAAACACCCAAAGAACAATTGCAGGTTTTCAACAAACCATATAATGAGATAAGCAACTGTGATAAAAACAATCATACTAGTGATGGCGATCATGATGATGATGATGATGATGATGATGAAAATATTGATAATAATGATGATATTCCTAACAATGATCATAATATCCTTATCTTTGACAAAGAAAATAATAAACCAATATCAGCACAGTCAACATCGTATGACGATATTAAAAGGATAAAACAACCGTTATATGTGACTGTTAGCAATGAAAATGATTATTGTGCTGATAATATCAATATTATTCGTGATAATATCAGTATTACTCATAATGATGATGGTGATAAATATTCCCTTAATGTTATTAGTAAAAACAAATATTCCAATCCTGTTAATATTATATTTGAAAATCAAACTCCTCCGGCTAATACAAGATTTGAAAATCAAACTCCTCCGGCTAATACGAGATTTGAAAATCAAACTCCTCCGGCTAATACGAGATTTGAAAATCAAACTCCTCCGGCTAATACGAGATTTGAAAATCAAACTCCTCCGGCTAATACGAGATTTGAAAATCAAACTCCTCCGGCTAATACGAGATTTGAAAATCAAACTCCTCCGGCTAATACGAGATTTGAAAATCAAACTCCTCCGGCTAATACGAGATTTGAAAATCAAACTCCTCCGGCTAATACGAGATTTGAAAATCAAACTCCTCCGGCTAATACGAGATTTGAAAATCAAACTCCTCCGAATCAACTATCTAGATATGCGTCCGAGAATGATTTGATCGTCTCTAATATACATTTCAATATCTTAGATGAACAAGAAGAAGAAAAAACATCAAATAAATCCCATGAAAAACAATATAAAAAACATTCTCTTCATCAGTTAATAAACAATATAAACAGTAATATTGGATCAAATATAGAAAAAGGACTACAAGAGACGAATATGGCTATAGAGGATATTAATATAAAGTTGTTGGAAGAACAGACGCGACATTTGAAAAGTAACGCTATCGTTCTTGCTCTCTATAAAAAAAGACAAGATGCCATTAGAACAGGTGTAAGTTTTGATAATTTACCCCCTCCACCTTCTGTTGATCAGGTTAAACATTTACGAAAGACTATAACTGTAGAACTTATGATGAAAAAGCTGGAGGAATGTAAGAAAATGGATTGTGTATCAAAAGCTAATACACACGAAGTCAACATTAATCTATTAACAACATTGCAAGAAAACCAACTATTATGTAATCCTATATTCGACGAATACGCCAAAATATATCACAATACTAATATAACTGCTACTAGTTATATTAATAATAATGATAATGATAACATTGACGATAATATTCTTACTGGAAATTGGTCGTCGGAGTTTGACATTAACATATTGAGTGAAAGAGAATTTGACGACGAATACGAGAAACTAGAGTTTTATACGGGTTTCTTAAATCGGCTATTATCATTCAAAACGGAAAGTCTATACCAATGGATGATAATTTTACAATTTTTAGAACAAGTAATAGGCGGTATTGTTGGATCGATGACGAGCAATCAGGATAATGATCAGAATACTATTCACCGATACGATGGTGATGATCACAACGAAAAACAAGGCAATAATAATTTAAAAGATGATAATAATTTATTTCTTTGGCATTCGGGTATAGAATTAACGTTTTCATTTCTGAATGATAAAATCCAAAATTATATTAGGGGGATATCAAAAGATATTGCAGAAATAGCTCTTCGGATTGGAATTCCATTAATAATGATTCGGTGGCCAAGTTTCTTTAAAAGCTCAAATATATACAAGTCATTGTTAAAGAGAAGTATTAATAATATATCAAATATAATTATCGATCCGTCTCTATATATATTAAATCACATGATAAAAGACAAAAAAAATAACGATATAGAAAAGCAAAGAAATACAACATATAGCAGATTTACAAATAATTTAGAAAATCGTTTTAATTCAAACTTTAATTCTTTACATAATTGTAAAGTCTCAGATTCTGATAAAATGATGATAAAGGCAATTATTGGGAAAGATATTTCTCTCCTGCATGATATAAAAAAGCACCTGATAACCTATTTATATAAAAACCGTAAACAACTTTCAATATTGTTGATTAGAGGCATATCCGACTTAAAGAAATCCGCCTCATTATTCACAACTCAATATATTACATCATTATCATCGGCGGCTAGAGGAATGCCGGCATCACTACGAACACCACCACCACCACCAGCAGCAGCAGCAGCAGCAGCAGCAGCAGCAGCAGCAGCAGCAGCAGCAGCAGCAGCATCACCACCATCGTCTTTGGCGCCGTCGTCACGATCATCTTCCTTTCAATCGTTTCTAACCGAGTCGGGAATGGACGTTGGTTCTATTGGCTATAAGAAATGGTGTAAAAGTCGTCGCAAGCATAAAAAAATAAAATTATCAAAATAAATTCTAACATGTGCACATGTATACATAAATTTTTTAATAATAATATTTAATATTCACTTTGTTTTAATCGAAGATAAAAGTTTTTCAATGTCAATCAATTCCTTGGTAAAATAAATATGACTCAAACCGAAAAAATTCGAATTCGATTTGAGCACGAAATAGGTGAAAAACTTGTCAACAACGACAATAATAATAATATTGACTATAATGAATTGTTCCGAGAATATAATAATATTATAGATAAGGGTGGAAAACTCTTAAAATATGTCAATATGTGTAAACTTCTCTGGAACCCAAAACATTTAAAACATCTCATCTCTACCTTAAAAGAAGATGAAATTGTAAAAGATGAAATTGAGAAATATTTAATATCTCTGTTTTCCGATATGTCGCTTGATAGTGTACATATTTCCATAACTTTAAATATAATAAAAGAAAAACTCTTACTGTTACGAGACGGACTCATAGAATCAACATTCGAAACTATTAAAAAAACACCAATGTCACTCTTTGATAATGATGAACTTCAAGAACGTATTCAAAGAAGACGATCATCTCTAAGAGATATTTTAACCAGGGAAGAGAACGGCAACGGAAAAGAATACAGAAAACTAATTCTCCAACATATGTTAGATATACACAATATTACCAATTTCAGTCATAATAACAATTTCGATTTTAATACTGATCTTGAATATAGTCTTAAATTTGGTGAACAGGTACCCGGAGCCAATGAACACCATTCATATTATCTAACTCGAATTCTAAGAGCGGCCTATGCTTATTCGGGGATCGGTATTCAAAAATGGGGACATTCACCGGTCAAGTCAACAAATATTGTACACGAGATTGTGCGAAAGATATTCAATATCTCTGATGATATTTTTGCTATAAAGTGGGAACCTAATAGTGGTAATAATCATGTACTCGACCAAAAAACTCCAATAAAAATAAAGAATGCTCCTATTCACGATAGAGATCACATCTCCATTGCCGATACTCATCTTTTATACGGAGAACCTGAAGCTGTATTAGCTTTTACGAAATTGTTGCAATTAAGACATCCTTATGATCACAATTATCAGAATCCTTTGTACCCATTTATGTTTCCATTTAAAAATTCACATGTGGTGCCAAGTTTTTTTAAAGTGACACCATACAATACTATCCCTAACAATCCAGAAAATATATCTTTCTTTATTAGTTTTCTTTCCGATTTAATATTTGGTTATCGCTGGATTGAACACAGCTTTAATAATAAATCTCTAACGAGACACCAACGTATTATCGGTTATATATGGTACAATGTTCAACATATGAAAGATGAGCCCGTGAACAATAGTGGGACATCTATAGTCTACGAAATAAAGAACATATATAATGAAATATTGAAACAATTAAAAACTTATCTATATTCTATATATACAGAAATAGCACCTAAAGTATTTAATCTTATGCATGTTACTATAACTGATAAAGATGTATTTTTACTAGGGGATGTTATGTGTAACTTGTTCATTTTCAAACTTATTGATCTTGTTCACATTGATCGATATAAGAAACATAATACCACTAGGTCAATATGCAGCGTTACGATAGATTCTCCTGATTATCTATTATCTCATCCTCATAGGAGCTATTTTTCGAAAGATAAGTTGTTAGATACAACATATAATCATAATTCAATCAGTCAACCCGTTGATAAAACAATATCTGTTTTCAAAGATATAACAGATAAAATAGAATTTTATTTTAACAATGCCAACGTGGGAACGCGACTATGTATTTACTTTGATACTGCTTCTTTTTCTCCCATAAGTATGGTATCGTTTTCTCCACACAGTGGTGTTCGTATTGTACAAAATACCAACAGCAATGATTTCACCATCGATCATCCTAAGATGGCAGAATTAAACGTTGCAGAATTCAGGGGAATAACTACGGATATTATCGATACTGTGAGTTCGGCTGTCAAACGGTATCATGCGAGTGCTGAAGCTGTAGTAACTGATATAAAAGAGGAGAGGCAAATATTAAGAAAAGCAGAGACAATGCATATTTTTGAAAAAGAACTTACAAAATCGATTGAGAGACTCGACTTGTCCCATACCTTAAGTATGAGACGAGAAGGTGAAGAGGCATTGGAAGTAATCGGTAAAGATGGTAGTAAAATAACAGATGAAATTACCACACTGAGAAAAAATGGCACGGAGATGACGTCTTTCCTCGAGCAATTAGGCGTGAAAGCACCCGAGACAATTAATGAACCCTGCGCCTTAGAAATCGCTGAAACCTATCCTGATTTTAAAATAAACAATATTGCGAGAGAAGCCAAGGATCTTGAACAAAAACTTCCGCCTGAAGAAATTGATTATTTGAAAAAGGTTGAAAAAGATCCGAGATTTAACGATGAAGAATTTCTCAAAAATTCATTAAAAAAAAGTAAAACGGCTAATGTTTTGAACAATTCTCTTGCCACTAAATTATCTAACGGTGCAGTCAAGATTGCGGGACGATTTGGTAAATATTTGATATTAGGAGGTGTAACTTATGGAACACTCGCCATGTTAACCTCTTCAACCATTCATTCCTCAAAAGGGGCACACTATAATGTCATTACTCGTTATACTCCGAGTGGAGTTAAATCTTACAAATTGATTAAATATTCTTGTATGGACAAAAGCCTAGGAAATGGTGAACATATAGAACATCCATTCGAGACACAAATTTCACAATATATTGAAAACAATACCAATGATTTGGAAAAGGGTGCCAATGTTGTAAACCCTAATACAAAATGGCAGAGCAAAACAAAGGGATATGCTCCAATCTGCTGTGAAGACGACGTACGGTTTCACGGATCTTGCGGCGGCTGGGCCGATTTTTCTGACACATCTGTGTTGGGCGCTCTGGTGAACGAGCAAGAACTTCCCAAAGGAGCTTCGCTTACGTGCGATCAAGGACTAAGTATTGTTAGCGCTATGAGCGATATGGCTATAGCCTCAGCCACGGATGTCAGTAAAAAAATAATTGACGGAGTTATAGATGTTTCAACAGAAACAGGAGATAGATTGATTGTGAAAATATTACAAAGTCGATTTTTTATTGTAGGCTTACCTTTAATCATTGCAGGTCTTCATGGTATAGAGAAACGCGATATTAAATATTTTTTTATAATATTTATAAGTCTTTTTATTATACTTTTATTGGTAAGATTTTTTGTTATAAAATATATGAACATTTCAACACCCTATGTAACAAAGCATGAAAAGCAAGAAACCAAAAAGCATGAAAAGCAAGAATGATTCTACAATTCTTCTAAAATAAAAACTATATAATAGTGATATAAGGTGAAATAAAATTAAGGAAAAATATAATGATTTATTTTCCACATCATTTATTTTAAGAAATGTATCATCGAATCAACAGGATAATGTTAATAAAACTAAAACATATTATTAGTGTTTATTTATTTTAAAATAATATATAAACAGTAATAATTTTTATATATCACATTTATTTTATTGATAATAATTATATATATATATATATCATCTTAGCTTAATCAGAATATTCATCTTGGGATCAGGGCCTGTTATTCAAATAATTCGGCATATCATTTATAATACCATTTTCGTTTGCATGTTCATTGTTATTATAGATGAATATAAGACATAAATTACGATCATCAATCCACCATCTGGCACAATTATTGCCCGTCGATTCGACATTTACCCGTGATAGATAATCCATAGCTGCCGACTCAGTTCCTTTAACCATCCATCTGACAACATAATAGCGATATTTGACTGTATTAGATTGGTCACTCTGGGTTTTGTTTTTAGTCTCTATCAGCTTACTACCTTCATTGCATAATGCTACATTGTTATTATATTTTTGTAAATACTCACGGATAGTTTTTGATGATTTATGAACCATTTTGATTTAATAATGACTTGTATATATATATTTTTTTTTATATTATACTGTAGGTCGAGAAAATTAACATATATATATGTATATATATATTATGGTAAAGACAGAGAGAAAATATATCTATATTACAATAAAGATGGTTGTTAACTTTTTATTAGTTAAATAATCTAATGACTAAGCTTGTAAACAAACAAACATCTAAGATGAAAAATAGAAAAATACCTTGGCCTATACTAAAATCACGCATACAGGATCGAAGAGAAAGAATTGATAAAGAAAAGGATATTATTTCTATGGGTATGAATATTGAAAATAAAGGACCTATAAAATCCAAGAGGCAAAAGAACAAATCGACAGACACTAGTTCTCAACAACGATTTAGAAAAAAAATAAAAAAGGATCAACCTTCAAAACAACAACAACAATCACCACCACCGCCACCACCATCACCAAGATTACCTTCTTCTTCATCATCATCATCATCAACAATTATACCAGCATCACACCCGCTACCGTTAATGATACCATCCTCATCATCCATGGCACCAAAGGAGGAAAAATATCCATCTCTGTCAAATTTCTCAATGAATAAAGAAAAAAAGAAAAAATATAATAAAAGGTTACCTGTTAAGAGAAAATATACAATTGTATCTCCTTATAAAAATCCACCTCTCCCACCCAATACAAAAAAACTTCCCAAAATTACAAGAATAGATATCGGTAATAGATTAAGAAGAATATTATTGGAGGAAATTAATATTCCTATAAGAGAAAGAACACAAGAAAAAAAACGAGATCGCACTGAAAAAAGTATAAGAAAAAATAAAGTATATAACATTATGCTTCATAAATTTTTAAATTTTGATAATAGCATATGTAAAAAAGAAGCAGAAGAAACGAAAATACAATTAAATGAAAATCTGAAAAAATACCAGATTGATTATTTAAAACAAACCCTAGAAGAACGCACAAATTATGAAACTTTTTGTACTCTTTTGTTTAATTTATTCAATATCTCCCAGCTACTGAATAAGCAATTTCATTCCAATTTGATTTTAATAGATATACAGAAACCAGAAATAAAAGAATTGTCTTTTGCCGATTATAAAAAAAGATTACTCTCTCCAATTTGGAAAAAAATGTCTCAATCGATTGAAAAAATAATAGGGTCTTCCGACCAAGAATTCGGTAAATGTTTACAGTCTATTATAGGTAAAGTAGAGACTTTTGAAAAGGCGGTTAATGATTTTAAAAAAACAATGGCCTCGATATCATATATCCAACCGAAAGAAAAGAAAGTTGATGATAAACAAATAAGCAACGATTATCAATCAGATATTATTAACCGACAACAGGCATTTATACAAATGCAGGAGCAATTAATAAAACGGCAAAATGATATGATACAAAATTCATCAAATACTTTACTCGCTGAAAATCCTATACAGGAGACAAACATATAATATATATATATATATATATATATATATATATATATATATATATATATATAATATAATATATAATAATAACAATGTATATTGGATAAAATAAAGACTATTTCATTACATTATCATTTTTATTTAGTCATCAATGCTGAAATGTTGATTTATTCCAGACAATAAATAACCCATTATCTTTACTGTACCATCGACTCATATTGATGGTAATGATAAAATATTAAAAAAAATTATTATACAAATTTATAGATTTTAATATACTAGGATGGCAATACTGGTTTAAAGATATATTTATTACTATTACCACCACCACCAGATTTGTCTGTTTTCATAGTATTAGTAATGTCAGTTGAATGACTTTGTTTTTTATGAGGATGATGGAAAGTGTTTAATTTTTTATTCGCATTAGATGTACCACTACTTTTATTTTCATTATTGTTGACTGTGCTTGCATTTTTAATATCCTCTCTTCTAAACCGGTTTAAAGGTCCTCCGGAGTTCCATCCGGAAATTAGCCATCTGCTTAACTCTGTGTTCAATTTTGCTCTTTTGATAGTAATTTCTTTTTTTTTAGTACTAGGATTTTTCTTAGTACCAGAATTTTTTTTAATATCATGCTTTTTTTTGGCACCATGCTTTTTTCTATTGCTTTTATGATTTTTACATTTATCCATATTATCAGGTTTCATTATCATCAGAATATGAAATATTAAAATGAATAATTATCTCTATATGTTAATAATTATATTTATATATATATATTAGTTATTTGTAATAAATTACCGATATATATATATATATATATATATATAATATATCAATAAATCCAATATATATAATATAAATTTACTAATATTTTATCATCTACAGCTGAGCGCTCATGTCATAAAATGTACATGTTTCTGATATTAGTTAGATTTTAGAGAGACATAACCATTCGTTACACCAAGAAGAGAGATATGACTTTAGAAATGAAACCATTTGTAATCAAGTCTCTAATGTTATATGATGATTACCGATATGAATTTAAAAGGCTACAATCATTCGCTGATTGGTCTGTGGAATGGTTGAGTCCAGTGGATTTGGCTAAAGAAGGATTCTATTATTTAGGAAAGAAAGATTTCTGTAGATGTGTTTTTTGTAAATTAATTATAGGCGAATGGGTACATGGAGACACTGCCAAAGATGAACATGTGCGATTATCTTCCAACTGCGCATTTATCAAAGGCCAGGTTCAAGATAATGTACCTCTCAAGTGGCATGATTTTTCTTTCATGAATCACGAGATTAAAGGTAATAAATGATATATATATATATATATATATATATATATATATATATTCACATATCGTTAAACATTTTGCTATATAACATTTATAATTATGGAGACATAATTTTTCAATTTTCTTTTCTTTAAGATATACTTGGTGCTACTAATGACATCAAACCGATATATACAAAATATATTGACTCTCAAAAACGATTGGATTCATTTAATAAATGGCCAAAAGAAATGACACAAACACCTATTCAGTTGTCAGAGGCGGGATTTGTCGCAGATGGTTAGTAAGATTGTTATATTTTAATTGAACATGTGTACATAGTATATTATTTATATAATGTTGGTTATATAATAACAATAATATTTTTTATTTTCTTTATAGATATACATGATAATGTTTATTGTTTTTATTGTGGAATATATCTAACGCGATGGATGAAAAATGATATACCTTGGAACGAACACGCCTTATGGAATCCATACTGTCCATATGTTAGAATGGTAAAGAATGAAAAATTTATTAAAGAGGTGAGTTATATTAATATGATGGTTAATTGAATAATATGACAAATAATATAAGAAATATATATATATATAAATATAAATATATACGTATATTTTATGATATATATTTTATAACATTTTTATATATTTTATAGGTTTATGATCAGCATTACAACCAGAAGGGATCAACAGGTTTTGATAATAGTGTAATCCGATCAATGGACACCGGATTGATGAATTATGATGTTTATCGACAGGCTGTTCAGATGGAATATCAAAACGGTTATCAATCATCTAACGGCAAGATCTTTAGCAGTTCTTTATCAAATTGTATTCAGTCAGCTCTTTTAATAACAAAAAATAAATTATTATGCAAGGTAAAGAAAAATATATAACATATAGTGTAAATAAGATATATATAATAGTATACTATATATAATATGTAAATTATATATATATATGTATATATATATATATATATATATATATATATAATATATATTAAGGATGTATAATAAAAGGCAAATTTTAATTAAGAATTTTCATTATCTATAAAAACATATTATACAAGTTTTTATAAAAACTTGAGATTGTTGAATATATATATATATATATGTATATATATATATATATATATATATATATATATATATATAAACATATAATGATTTTATGACTTATGTCATTATGGATAAATTATCGCAAAATAATAGTTGCTTATTTTTCGTCATAATATATATCATAGTTGTTATATATGTGGGTATAACAACATATTTGTTGAATGTAAACATACAAGCTCATATCAGCGATGCAATTAATCTCAAAGATATATATGGAGAATTTTCTAGTCGCTTATCCGATAATGTTACACCACAACAAATGTTTAATCAATATATGAAAGATGATGATGCATTATTATCGCACAGTATCGATGTTTACGCTATTCCACCGCATCCTAGTCTCCTGCTAGAATCAGAGCATGGGAATCCTCTTCAATTACAGTCACAGGGACACGAGAGAAAACCTCAGCCTCTAGAATATATTCAAAGTGAAAAACTCAGATATGATCAATCCGGTAAAGAATTTAGATATGCAACTCACGGTGACGATGAGCGTATAGCTTCAGTTGCAGTGGTAAAAAAATATGTAGCCGCGCTTTTAAATATTACTCGTGATTCTACAATCAGCCATCCAAATATGCCACAGAGAAATAATAAACGTGATCGAGAATTACACAATCTTTTATTTTCTGATCATGTTCATTTTACACCACTTTATAAAAATCCTACCGCTGTTCTCAAGGGAGGACATTGTGATAATCCTATACCGTTCGATGGTAGTAGGGCCTCAAACTGTTCCGAATTATGTATGAACCCCGAATCTCGATTGGTTGAAGGTCCCTTCATTTCGGGAGATCATTTGTATCCGGGTGATCAGTCTTACTGTTGGAGTGGACCCCTTACGGGGACGACGGATCAGGTGTCTCTCAGCGGTAAACATAAACACAAAGATCGATTACTTTGCAGTAATACTACCTCTGTTTTAGTCCTCAAAGATGATGGACATTGGACATGTAGACCGCAATACCCTTTTCTGTTTGGTGGTATATCCGGTATGGAGAGAAGAGCATGTTTATATGATCCTTATATACACGAACCCCCCTCAGCCGAATTAGGGAAAAATCCTTCGGAAATTTTTAATCTGTCCACCCATCTTATCGATTCTGTAACGGGTCAAATCGTTCAGTCACATTCTGATCTTACAAAGACAGCTTATTTTTCGAAAATGATCAACGCTGCTTCATCTACCGATTTCTTGAGATTGGCAAACGATAAAGAGTTTTATAGGAAAAATTTTGTTGGATGCAATTGTTCATTAACGGCCCTCGATATATTTGGTAATAAACCACTAACGGTGAAACAATCGTCTAATCTAAAATTTTTTGGCCTTAGTTCGTGCAACACAAACCCTTGTATCATGACAAGAACAGCAGATAATTTTGTTCATTTCAACGAAACCGATAACACGTGTCACGCCATAGCCCAGGGAGAGGATCAATCTTATCACATTATTCACGGCGACAAAAGAACGCCACTCGTGGGAACGCTAACACCGGCAGCAGGAATAGTGCCTGCCGCCTCGCTAGCCTTAAGTAATGAAAAAGTCGTGCATCCTGTGAAACTTAGTATCGGGTCCGAAGAATCGAATCCTCCAAATCCTAACGAAACATTAGCTATTCAAATAACCAGACTAGCTTCTCCTGTAATACCAGCAATCAACAATGACTCTTCCAATAAAACAAGAAATGTCATGTTCGTACCTATTCAATCCATAACAATGACCGGCAGTCAACCCAAAAATACAATAAGAATATCTGAACTATACAGTATTGAAGGTGGATGTATCCCCCCTCTTAATATTGGTGCTTTGAAAAATTCTTCACCGTTACCGTTTAACGTGGCTCCATATTTTATAGAACCTATTCCCAATATATTAGCAGATGCGCTACCTGAAAAACCTTATGAACATGAATTATTAGTTTTGGAAGGTTTACGAAATAGTAGACTTGTATCGGGAAATGTTTTGGGTGGTTCGGAAATGCTCTTTTCGCTATTACTGGCTGATGACGGTAAAGGTAAATTTGATAGACACCCCAACCAATATACGACCCACTCGACGGGTTACCAAAGATTAAAGAAAATGAGATATATGTATGATCAACTTTTTCCGTACAGAAGACTATCGACATTTGAATTATACAAAAAAAATATTACCTCCGCACACCATCAATATTCCTCATGGGATTTAAAATTTCGTGAGAAGGAAGCACGAACTTTTAGCGGTATAGAAAATTTGGAAGATACTTTTGTTATTAGAGAAGGTCTATTGCTCAGATCCTACCGAGCTTATGCAGGTTGGATTTTAAACGCATCGTCAAAAGCCAATATAGATTTTTCCGACCTTTACTATAACGACAGCAGAGAAATTGACTTGAATAATGCTCAGTTTGTATTTCCTACATCACATTCGCTATTACCAAGAATAGACTCGGAACACGATATATTTTCCGTAGATCGTGATTTTCTCTTTGATCATGAAACATTTTCACGTTATTTTACCAAATCAGAAAACGTAAACCTAAAAATATTCAATAATTTTTCACCAGAGTACAGCGTGTCACCCTATCCAGTAAACTCTGAACATGGTTGGGGGTTGAATACCTTTCGGTATCTATACAACTTTAAAGATAATATATATACAGATAGTGATCAAAGATTAAGATTTGATGAATCCGATTGGACTTTTGAAGGTAAAATTTTACCTGCCTCTATTTTCAAAAAAAGTTTGATTGAATGGGGACATGAACAAGGTCATATAACCTCTACCAATTGGCTTAAAGATGGTACAGATACAGTAGCGGAATATAAAGGACTCTTGGAAAAGACAAGTATTGTCTCTAGACCAATGTGGTGGACCGCTGTATGGCCCAGAACTTTTTGGAGATATAGTACTCCTGAATATTTTGATGTATAATAACCATAAGGTTTGAAAATAAAGAATATAACAAATCGTAATTTTTTTATTAGTTATAGAAATACCTTACATTTTCTTTATTTTTTATTAATATTACTACATAGAAAGAAATACCTTACATTTTCTTATTTTTTATTAATCTTACTATATTTATATATCATGTTTGATTAAATAGGTACTTATTCTAAAATGATTATATTAGATTAAATATATCAGATACCATCAATATTATTACATGGCAACATATCATATTTGTTTGATTATATAGGTACTAATTCTAAAATAAGCATATTAAATATATCAGACACCATCAATATTATTACATGGCAACATATCATATTTGATTGATTATATAGGTACTAATTCTAAAATAAGCATATTAAATATATCAGACACCATCAATATTATTACATGCAACATATCATATTTGATTGATTATATAGGTACTAATTCTAAAATAAGCATATTAAATATATCAGACACCATCAATATTATTACATGGCAACATATCATATCTGATTGATTATATAGGTACTAATTCTAAAATGATTATATTAGATTAAATATATCAGACACCATCAATATTATTACATGGCAACATATCATATTTGTTTGATTATATAGGTACTTATTCTAAAATGATTATATTAGATTAAATATATCAGACACCATCAATATTATTACATGGCAACATATCATATCTGATTGATTATATAGGTACTAATTCTAAAATAATGATATTTTATAATATCAGATTAAATACATCAGATATTATCAATAGACATTTTTATCTTTATAATAATTATGTGCGCGTATCGCTAGACTTGTAATAATGATATCTGCGCTTCTCTTTTTTCATATTACCCTTTCCATCGTTATTTTCATTATTATAATTGGTATAGGGTTGATAATATTGTTGTTGATAGTAACGATCTTGGTTTCGTTGTTGGTGGTGACGGTGATCACATTGTTGCTGTTGAAAGTAACGATCTTGGTTTCGTTGTTGTTGCTGCTGCTGCTGCTGTTGTTGGTGGTGGTGACGGTGATCATCTTGTTTTTCTTCTTGCTGTTGCTGTTGTTGCTGCTGCTGCTGCTGCTGTTGAAAATAACGATCTTGGTTTCGTTGTTGTTGTTGGTGACGGTGATCATCTTGACGGTGATTATCTTGCTGTTGGTCTTGCTGTTGATATTGTGGATTTTCTTGCTCCTGATGGTGGTATTGTTCTTGTTGTTTTGATTTATAGCTATTAGGCTGGTTGGAGAAGTGACGCTGTTGTTTTTGCCTATACAAATTGAATGGCACCTGATTTCTTTGATAAGAACCAGGAGAATATAAAGGAGGATAACATGAGGGTGTATTGAAACAATCCAAAGGAATATGACACGAAATATATGGGTAATGCTGTTGATATTGATAATTCTGTAGTGGGTAAGGTGGACATAATGTATAATTAGGCTGGCCCGAAAACATATGAGGTGTTACAAAAGAGGGATACATTGGCATTTGGGAAAATGATACCGCGGATACATTTGCTGATGGAGCATTTGTGTCATTCATTGGCTTTGCATTAATGGTAAGATAAATCGTAGCCTGTACATCATCAAACATATCTTTAACATCGTCGATAATATGGTACGGTCTTTTATTTCTTGATGGATTTGATGATACTTCCATTTCTTGTTCATCTGAATTTAAATTTGTATTCAGATTCATTTCTTGTTCATCTAGATTTGATTGTTCTTTTTGTGTATTTCGATCCATTTCTTGTTCATTTAAATTTGATTTTTCCTTTTGTGTATTCCGATTCATTTCTTGTTTATCAAGATTAGATTTTTCTTTTTTTGTATTCCGATTTGTTTCTTGTTTATCAAGATTAGATTTTTCTTTTTGTTTATTCCGATTCGTTTTTGGTTCTTCCGAAATTTTAAGATAAACCGTAGCTTTCATATCATCAAACATATTTTTAACATCATCGACATTAGGAGACGGATGGATGTCGATACAAGGAGGCAGATGGTATGGTCTATCATTATTTGGTGTCGGATTCCTTTTTTGTTCATCTTTATAATCATCTCTTTTCATATATTTTTTGTTATACACATCATCTTTATATGAAATATACATTTCTTCTTTATTTTGAGAAGTATCTTTCTTCATTTTTTTATTATATTTATCTGATTCACGGTCCATTTCATCACCATAACCTTTAAGATCAATATATAATCCTAATCTATTACTATTTTTATCGTCGTTATTATCGTCATCATCATCATTACCACCGTCACCATTACCACCGTCACCATTACCATTATCATCAGTATTTGTATTAGTTAACTTGGATACGTCCATCTGTGAGTCTTTCGTTGCTTCTACTACAGTTCTTTTCTTCGGTACAGGAGTTGTATTCTCAAGTGATTTTTCAGACTCCTCTGACCATAGACCATATTCTTTTGGTGGTGGTAGTTTTAAATCCTCTCCACTTCTTTATTTGAAGGTGGTTTAAGTGAATCCATTTTTCTTTATATTAGTAGATATTGGTAATTGATATATTAAATGATGCTTGTTTTCTGTTTGATTCTGTTAAATCATGTGCGTATATATATATATATTTCCAGTAATATTTAAGATTATACCCCCTTATATATGTAATATTTAATATGATTGAACGTTAGTATCAAAATATGAATATAATCATATTAATATTTATATTTATATAACATAGCGGGGGGTGTTAGTATATATTGTTTAAATAAATATTAATAATTGCAGCTATTCCTGTATGAAAGGTTTTCTAGCCATGTTCTGTTGAAGGAAATATCAGATTATAATCAATGGATTTGTGATATTAAATAATGTAAAGCAAGACTGATGAAAACTGAATCAGTATCTTTGTACAAGACTATCAATTATGGAAATATGAATATGAAATATTAAAACTAGAATAAATATATATATATATACATATACATATACATATACATATACATATATATATATATATATATATATATATATATATATATATCATATGTTATAATAATATTATTACATTTCTACAAATATGGAAAATGAGAAATATATAAAGGATACTAAAGATGAAATTGGAGAATGTATAGAATCTCTCAAGTCTTTTGAGGAAAATGAGAAATATATAAAGGACACTAAAGATGAAATTGGTGAATGTATAGAATCTCTCAAGTCTTTTGAAAATTTCATATCTATAAAGATGAGAAATAATAAAGTTGGTGATTGTATCACAGATGATAATATTGGGGAATGTATTTATTTTCTAAATTTGGTAGAAGATTCTCTTAAAGAATGTCTAAATAAGATCAAGCTTATAAATGAAGCCATTAAAAATATAACGGATACTACAATACCGAAAGATGATAATCGAGAAAATGAAAATGTAACGGATATCACAATATCGAATGATAACCGAGAATATGATGAAAATGAAAAAATTACTTGTATAAGCAAAAATACAAACAGAAATATTAAGACTTATTTAAAAGATATACTCAAGATTATTGATAATGAAAAGAAAAAATGGGGAAAATATGATGAGCAAATGAAAGATAATATTAATCAGATTAACAAGATTATATATAATGATCTTTGTGGCCTCTTGGATAAGACAAAATCTACAATATGTATGAGTTATTCAAAAAATGATTTTGTATGCTTAAAAATTGGTGGAAAATATTTATCATCCGATAATGAACTATCAATGGGGTATCCTGTGCTTAAAAAAACTCCTACATGTATTCATTTATTATTGAGTCTAGGGATCGTATGGAATGAGATGCATAATACATTTATGTTGACTCGTATGGAAATTGGTAAAATTGAAAAGAAAGAAGTGTGTCTTGGTTGCCCAAATATTGATATTAAATCCACTGTAATATTCTATGATGGTTCAACACAAACTAGAGAAGAGACTTTCCCCTATAATTCTATAACGAGTTTTAGAAATAAAATCCCTCTCTATTCTCATAATGATATAGATGTTAAGACACATTCATCTTTTATTCATGTTATTGTTGATGACTTGAATAGTACATTTAGTGTTGAGGTTGAAAACTGTCCACAATTGATATATAGTAGTGACTGTGTTAATTCTGGTGGTATATCAATATTTACCAGATGGATGACTTGTACATTTGATAATATCAATAATCATATTAAAACATTGGGAGACAAAACGTTTTTTGGGAAAGTAAGAATCCCCAGAAATTTAGATGTAAATTTCAAGCCTATTAAAGTTCATAATAATGAATATGAACACATTATACAAAATACCAATATAAAAAGATTATTATCCATGAATGTAGGAGATGATGATGGCTTATTAAATACATTCATTTCATTTTTTAAAGAGGAAAACAATCCATCATCTTTTGAAAAAATTAATGATGAAATAGAAAAATTGATAAGTCTGGAGAGAATTATAGATACGATGAATTATAATGGAGAATGTAATGAAAATAACGTACAAGAAATAGAGGAAGTATTTGATAAAGATGATATTAAAGAGTCACAAGAAATAGAGGAAGTATTTGATAATGATGATATTAAAGAGTCAAATAACGCAAAAGAAATTATAGCTTTTGCGGATAGACTCTTAAATAAGATTCATCATGCAGGTATAATAAATATGGTTCCATCTTTTATGACCGAAATTGAAAAATGTGAAACTATAAGAGATTTTTCTATTTTAGAATATCCATTAATTAAGAAAGATGGTGTTAATCTTACATGTAGAACAAAAGATAAAGACATGGATAGAACAAATAAAAAGAAAAAAACATTTTCTTTTTTGAAGGAAATAAAAGAATTGGGAGGGTGCACATGTAATTTGAAGCCGTTGTTCAATACCATTTATTTGATGGCGAATGATAATGAACTTGTTGAGATTAACAAATATTATAAATATTACTTTGATACAATAGAAGAATTTTATATGGACACGTTTTATGATCCCAATATAAAAAACGATCCCAATATTAACTGGGAAAGAGGACAGAAAATTAGACGAAAACTAAGATTAATTATGATAGCAAGTTTGTTTTCATCACAGTATTCTATAACAAATAGAATTTTAAATAGAGAATTTAAAAAATATTTTGAATATATTTTAAGATATACATTATTTATTCTTTTTGACAAAATCAAAAATAATGTTGATACAAAGCTGAATGGATGGATCACTCGTGCTCTTGTCAATCACTTGTCTAATTATAACAATATGTTAGAATTTGTTTGTATATTGAAAACTTGGATGTGTGAATTTCAATATTACCCAATTGGTAAATATTGGCTTGATGGTATGTCTACAACGAACGGTAGTTTCGAAAAGGACTCAACAGGAAAATATAAAGCCTTATTTACACCTATCGCTAAGCATATGAGAGTAATAAAACTAAAAAAAGAAAATGATTATAATGAGAATGGCAAGGATGATATATACCAACATTTGTCATCTATAAATAACCCAATTTTGTTGATTAATCTATCTACCGGAGAGGGTGTATTATCTCTGGAATCATTAAGGGTTAGGAGTGAAGATGACATGAATATTACACATATTAATTTTGGGGATTCTAATATTATTAGAGCGAAACATATTATTAGACCTATTATACAAATCAAACTAAATAAAAAGCATTTGCAACCTATAGAGTCTTTGGTTGACGTATTTAATTTGGATATTATGGATATATTTCTCGATCGTAAACATTGGATGGAGATTTTAAAAAATAAAGGATCGTTTAGTCTGGTGGCGGTGGGAAAACATGTGTCATCTTTTAAAAAGAAAAAGACGAATAATGGAAAATTATTAAACGAGAAAGACAGTTATACCGCTATCAATGTAATGTCTAGTTTATATAACGAATATGGGGAATCTATAAATTATATTCCAAAAGATATGATACAAGATATGAATAATTGTTTAGGTGATGAAGGATATAAACGAGCCATACGATCACTAGCTCCATCAAAAATTAAACTTATAATATGTAATGATAATAATAATACAAAATTATCTATCGATGCTAATCATTGTTATAAAAAATGCGATTCCACTTTTAATTGTTATCCTATACAATATGTTTCGTCAATGTTTATACCTAAATATAGAGCAGGGATAATGAGACATTCCAGTGCGAATGATAAGAAAGAGGACAATTTTGATATACTATTTAAAAAATATCAAACAACTTGCAATGATATAGTACAGAAAAGAAAGAAGATCAATAAATATCTGAACAAACTAGAATCTAAAAGATGTTCTGTAACATTAAAACTTCGTCAAAATAAAAGAGGTATAAAACGAAAATTAGAATTGTAAATAATCAGACGAATATATATCAGGTAAAATTTAAAAAAAAGGAAAGTCAAATGACTTAATACCAGTGAGTTTATTTTGTATATATGTATGTTTAAAAATAAAAAATAAAATATATATATTTTATTTATAACATAATTATCAGAATTATCTCTTTTTTAACAAAATTTACAAATGAAGACATTTATATTTTTTTAATATAAATCTACAGATATTTATGATTTTTTTTCACAAATCTCGCAACAGAATAAAAAAAATATAAATTCACTGTTTTTGCTTTCGAGCTTTTAAAAAAATACAAAAAGACGCTTTTTAATTTATTTTTAGAAATCTGTACTCAAATTCGTTTTTTCAAAACAAGATTTGTTTTTTTGAATTTACTGTTTTTTTGAATTCACTGTTTTTGCCTTCGAACTTTTAAAAAAACATAAAAAGACGCTTTTTCAAAAAAAAATAGAAATCTGTACTCAAATTCATTTTTCAAAACAGAAAAATACAAAAAGACGCTTTTTTAATTTTTTTTTAGAAATCTGTACTCAAATCCATTTTTTCAAAACAAGATTTGTTTTTTTGAATTTACTGTTTTTTTGAATTCACTGTTTTTGCCTTCGAGCTTTTAAAAAAATAGAAAAAGACGCTTTTTTAATTTTTTTTTTAGAAATCTGTACTCAAATCCATTTTTTCAAAACAGAAAAATAGAAAAAGACGCTTTTTTAATTTTTTTTTAGAAATCTGTACTCAAATCCATTTTTCGAAACAGAAAAATAGAAAAAGACGCTTTTTTAATTTTATTTAGAAATCTGTACTCAAATCCATTTTTTCAAAACAAAGATTTGTTTTTTTGAATTCACTGTTTTTGCCTTTGAGCTTTTTGGAATATTTATTTACTTGAACTGTTTTTTTAATTTGAAATGTGTTTGCATTTTACCATTTTCTTCACTTGAACTATTTTTTGAATACATGAATTATTTTTTTTTCACTTGATCTGTTTTTTTTGAATTCACTGTTTTTGCCTTCGAACTTTTAAAAAAACATAAAAAGACGCTTTTTCAAAAAAAAATAGAAATCTGTACTCAAATTCATTTTTCAAAACAGAAAAATACAAAAAGACGCTTTTTTAATTTTTTTTTAGAAATCTGTACTCAAATCCATTTTTTCAAAACAAGATTTGTTTTTTTGAGTTTACTGTTTTTTTGAATTCACTGTTTTTGCCTTCGAGCTTTTAAAAAAACATAAAAAGACGCTTTTTCAATTTTTTTTTAGAAATCTGTACTCAAATCCATTTTTCAAAACAGAAAAATAGAAAAAGACGCTTTTTTAATTTTTTTTTAGAAATCTGTACTCAAATCCATTTTTTCAAAACAGAAAAATAGAAAAAGACGCTTTTTTAATTTTTTTTTAGAAATCTGTACTCAAATCCATTTTTCGAAACAGAAAAATAGAAAAAGACGCTTTTTTAATTTTTATTTAGAAATCTGTACTCAAATCCATTTTTTCAAAACAAAGATTTGTTTTTTTGAATTCACTGTTTTTGCCTTTGAGCTTTTTGGAATATTTAATTTACTTGAACTGTTTTTTTAATTTGAAATGTGTTTGCATTTTACCATTTTCTTCACTTGAACTATTTTTTGAATACATGAATTATTTTTTTTTCACTTGA
>NC_061841.1:24216590-24270471 GCF_019202785.1 Penaeus chinensis
CTGTGTTGGTGTACGCTCACTTACATTGCATAATCTGATTTTCTTCAAGGCGAAAACTATGAATATCCAAAAAATGAAACTATCAGGACAGAAGCATTCGAAACCCAAATTATTTCCTTGTTATATCTCCGACAACAGAATATCTACTTTCCATTGCCTATCACACCCAGGCAGGACTTCACGCTGTCCAGCCGCTATTCCCTGCAGGGCTCGTCTCTCAGATATCTGGTGGGACAAACAGAGCTGTCGAGAGCACACAGACATTAGCGAGCATACACGGCACATTCTCTCTCAATTTATCAGGCTAACATCCTGACTATTGTTCTATTTTTTATGTAATTCTTATTATCTCTTTGTTTATCTATCTACATACTTCCTCTTTATAATCTTCCTGTGTCTTTCTGTTCTTTCTATTTTCTCTCTCATCCCACTTCTCCCACTCTCATTCTCCCTTTTGTTTTGGTTTATTTTCTCTCTCTCTTCCCCTTCCTCTCTCTTTTCACGTACACGTCACAACACACAAACACACGATATTTATGACTATTTTCTTTACATATAACCTTCATAAGTATGGTGTATAGATTCTATGGTTGCATACCCTTTACTGATAAATGCAAGAAGTAATGTCATGTTGGTTGTAGATATTTTGATAGTGTCATATATGTGGACGTCAAGTAAATCGGTTAAACCGATGCTCATATAAAACACGTTTACAGAGAGACGAGGGGAAAGTAAAAAGCAAGTAATTCATAAAAACATATCAACTGAATCTGTGTCAGAACTATGCCGTAGCCGATACAGTCATGCTTTAATAAGGTTGGGGGTTAAGAAATGAACCTGAACAATAATAATAACAACAATAACATTAAGACAATGCTGATAATGTTAAGTATAATAATGAAATACTGAATATACAACGAAGAATCACCGATTATAGCCGGCAAGGTAAAAATAACAATTATAACGTAATATTACCATTATTATCAAGATAAGATAACAGTAATAATGCGTTATGATTCGTTAAGACAGTGATAATATATTCTGATAATACTTGGTGGTAATGCTGAGTTGATGATGCTAAAAATATTATTACGAACCCCCACAGCTAAAGTACATCAGCGGAGCTTTTATGGATTCGGCTGGCCGGTACAGCCACTGTAATTAGAAAGCCACGTGGCACTCTCATACCAATCTGTTCTCTGTCAGTTCATGGAAACGCGCATTTTTAAATGACCTCATTATTTCCTGGCTTCATAATCAGCTATTATGGGGATATTCTCGAGTGTGCCGGGAAATCAGTGGCATTATAACTTTTCATGTATTTTTTGTTTTTTGCTACAAAATTTGTTCCTTAGGACGTTATTGCTGACGAATGTTCTGTGAATCATTTGTCCTTATCCGTGTTGCGGAGGTGAGTTGATGCGATGATAACAAAAAAGGGTAAATATTTCAAGTATAGGAAGATTTTATCAGACGTTGGTGGCTTATTTTTTATCATCTATGTACAGCCGAAAGATAAGAGTAGACAAGAGAGAGAGAGAGCGAGATTGAGGGAGAGTGAGGAAGTTAATTAGAGTGAAAAAAACAAACCACGCATTCACGGCACACAGTTATCGTGACAGAAGGCGTTTCGAAAAGAAAGGCATTATTAGTTTGCAGACCCATGCTTTTCCGCTTATAACCGGTACAGACGTTGCAGGCATCTTCTTAAGCGGCTTTCTGCATTTTTTTTCTTTTTTTTTTTTTCTTCTTGCTTTTTTTTTTTTTTGTCCGGAAAATACATTTTTAAACAAGGATTGAGTAAACGTGTTAAATAAAAGTAGATGAGAGTTGGATTGAATGGATGAAATAAAGACGAACGAATGATAAATTTTAGTGAGAGGAAAAGAAAAAAAAGGGAGGGAGGGAGACGAGAGAATAATATGAAGTGTTTAACATAAATGTACTTTTAAATGAAGAAGTGTAGAAACACTGTATTGTAGTGCGCAAATACTGAATAAGCGTTTAACCTACATTCATTACAGGTAATTGTTTGTAGGCACGTATTGAGGTGCTTATGCTTACAGTACTGAAGTGAAAATAAAGAGCACCAGGTTACATGTACATAAAACTACTACCTCTACATACACACACGCGTATATTTGTTACACACACACACACACACACAACTAAAGACGGACACCAAGCGCACACACACGACACGACCAACCACACCCACCTACACACACACAGTGCAGCACACACACACACACACACATACACACACTATAATAATATTAGATAGATAGATAGATAAGTCACATGAATATATAAAGATAAAAAGTCAACGATATGAAAAGAGAGAAATGCAAATGAAACAACTCCGGAGAACATTAGAAAAGCTATGCCTATATGAAGAAAAAAAAAATTGAAGTAGAAGTAAGTCGAAAACAACGGACTCGCACTGACTACAACACTTACGCTATCAAACTGTAGGAAGCCCAGCGATTATTTATCACACTTAAACAAAACCTATTACTCATTAACTGTTAATAAAATATATTATTTCTAGGCACAATATTGATTTATGACCTCGATTGTTGTACATTATATGGTATTTAAATACAGCGTGACTAATTCAAACAATAATACTTCATATGATAATCAAACCTGTTTCAAATTAAATGTTCATGAAAAAAAATCTCAGTTTTCTTTTCGCAATCCTACCTATGTTCCATAATACCACTCCCTTGTTAACTGTCCTTCCATTTCTAATTCCTGTCCACTGTATTCCAACCACTGGTACACTTAAATAACGTCAAACGGGCCAATACCGAGATAACCCTGGCTACTAAACGTTCTTTTCTAAGGGTTGTTCTAATGTCCCAGCACTTTTTTAAACGACTCCCTTAATCACTGATGATGACTAACTTGCGAGTGTCTATGATACACTCTCTCTCTCTCCTCCTCTCGTCTCTCTCCTAATTCGATCCCTTCCCTTCCCCTCCCTCCCCATCTCTCTCCTCCCTCTCCTCCTCTCTCCCCCTCTCTCTCTCTTCCTCTCTTTCCTCCTCCCTCTCTCCTCCTCTCCCTCCTTCTCCTCCCTCTCTAATCGGCAAACCCGTCCCCTTTTTATTGTTTAATCTAATAGAGAGTGAGCAAGACCCCCACCAAAAAACATGTAATGCCGCAACCTTTCGGTGGCAATTCTGAAAAAAACGCAAAAAAATTTACTTTCCTAAACTGATTTAGGCAAAAACTGAAATAACTTGTTGAAACTGCGGCCATAAAAACTCCCTCTAGCCCTTCAAGCTTTTAGAAAAACGAAAGAGATTTTAAAGAGAAAGGAGCGTCCCCCCCTTTCTTTATTAATTTGTAATAAAAGTGGGGAAAAAGGTTTTTGTTCCCCCCCCCCGATTTGGTCCCCCCCTTTCCCGCCCAGCCGAGGATAAAAACCCTTGATTTCCTTTTTTGGAACCAAGGGATTTAAGGCGTAAATTTATAATTTTCCGTCTCCCCGGTTTTTTTTTTTTTTTGGTAACTTTTGGGGGGTGGGGGGGCTTTGGAAAAAGTGGGGTTTAAAATTTTTGTGTATTTTTAAAAAAATTTTTTGGGAAATAAAAAGATAGGGGCTTAAGGTTTTTGGGGGAAGGGGGTTTTGGGTGGGTTTGGGGGGGTTTTTTGGGGTTTTAAAAAAAAGAACCCCGAAACCAAGGGAGGGGGAAATTTTTGTTCGGGAATTTAAAAATTTTTCCCAAAAAAAGGGTGAATAAAAAAAAAAAAACCGGGCCCCCACAAAACACCCCCACCAAAATTTTTGGGAAAAAAGAAAAAAAAAAGGGCCCCCGGGGAAAAACCTTTTTTTAAAAAAAGTGGGGAAAAAAAATTTGGTTTTTTTTTCTGGGGATTGTTTTTTTGGTTTTTAATTTTAAACCCCTCGGGGGAAATTTTTTTTTTCGAAAAAGGGTTCCCGTTTTTAAAACAAGGTTTTTACCTAAAAATTTTTTTTAATCCCCCCCATTTTTTAAAAATCAATTTTGTTTTTTTTTTTTTTTTTGGGGTTTTTCTCTCCTTTAAAATGGAAAAAGTTTTTTTTTTCCCGGGGGGGGATTTTTTTTTTTGGTTTTTTTTTTTGGGGGCAATTTTTTTTTTTTTTTTTTGCAAAATTTTTTTCAAAAAAAACCCCCCCCTCCCCCTTCTTTCCCCCCTTTTTTAAACCCTTTTTTTTTTCCCCTCCCCCTTCCCCCATTTGGGGGGTTTGGGTGAAAAAAAAAAAAAAAGGTTTTTTTTTTTTTTTTGGGGTTTTTATGAAATTTGGGGAAAAAAAATTAAGGAATATCCCCAAAAATTTTGGGTTTTTTGAAAATTTTTTTTTTGAAGGGTTTTTTTAAAAAACCCCCTCACTTTTCCCTTGCCTTTAAAAATTTTTTTTCCCCTTTTTTTAAAAAATGGAAAAAAAACCCAAAGAAAAAAGGAAATTTTTAAAATTACAAAAAAGAAATTTTTTTTTTTTTTTTTTTTTTTTTTTTTTTTTTTTTTTCAACAAACCCTTTTTTTTTTTTTCCTTTAAATTTGGGAAAAATTCCCCCCAGGGAAAAACCCGAGGGGAAAATTTTAAAAGGGGAACTTTTTTGGAAAAAAGTTTTAAAAAGGGAATAAGCCTTTTTTTTTCTTTTCCCCCCCTCTAAAGGGAAAATAAAAAAATAATGCCAAAAAAAGGATCCTAACCATCAAATAAAAATCCCCTAAACCAAAAGAGATCCCTAAAAAATTTTAATTTTTTTTTTCCTTTTTTTTATCTTTTTTTAAAAGGTTTTGGGGCCCTTCCCCCCCAGGAAAAAATCCCCCCAAACGGCCAAAAACATTTAAAAAAAAAAAAGGCCCCAAAAAAACACGGGGTTAAAAAAAACCCCTTTTAGGGTTTTTTCTCGTTTTCAAAAATGACCCCGGGTTTTTTTAAAAAAAAACCCAGGGGGGGCGGGAAGTGGGGAAAATTTCCCAATTTTCCTGGGCCCTGTGCAAAAAAATTTTTTTGTTTTTGGAGGGCCCCGAAATTTTCCCCCCGGGAAATTTTTTTAAAGGGGCCCCTTTCAAAACCAAAAACTGGTTTTGGGGAAAAAAGAGGTTTTTCTTGTTTAAGCCCTTTAAAAACCCCCCTTTTGGGGGTGCCCCGGGAAACCAAAATTTTTTTTTTAAAATTGGGGGTTTTCCCCTTTTTTTCCTTTCCCAAAAAAATTTATTTTTTTTTTTTTTTTCCCCCTTTTTAAAATTTTTTAAAAAATTTTTTACCCAAAAAATTTTTTAAACTTTTTTTTTCCCCCTTTTAAAATTAAAAAATTTTTAAAAATGGTTTTTATTTTTTTTTTTTTCAAAACCCTTTTCCCCCCCCCCCTCCCCCTCCCCCCGGGTTTTTCCCCCTTTTTCACACCCCCTTCCCTTTTTTTCCCAAAACTCCCCCTTCCCAAAACCCGAAAAAATTTTTTTTCTTCCCCCCCCCCTTCCCAAACCCGGGAAAATTTCCCCCCTTAAAATTTGTATTTTTCCCCCTTAATTTTTTTTTTTTCATTTTTAATTTTGGTTTTTTTTTTTTGCCCCCGGTTTTGGGAAATTTCCCCCCCAAAAATTTTGGTTTTTCCAAAAAGGGGCTTAAAACTTTTCTAAAAACAAATGTTAAAAATTTTTCCAAATTTCCCAAATCGAGGTCCCCCCCCCTAATTTTAGAAGGGTTTTTTTTTGGGTTCCCCTTAAAATTTAATTTAAATGTAATTGGTTTTTTTTTAAATCGGGTAAAAAGTGGGGGGCCCCGTACCAGGGTTAAAAAAACCCTAAAAAACCCCCCCGGTTTTTAATTTTTTTTCCCCCGGGCCCAAGGGGGGGTTTTTTAACCGAAAACAAACCCAGGGTTTTTTTAAAAGGGGGGCCCGGGGGGTTTCCCCCGGTTTTTTTTTTAAATCCTTCCCCCCCTTTTTTCCCCAAAGGGCCCCCCTTTCCCCTTTCCCCCGGGAAAAAAATAATTTTTTTTTCCCCAAAATTTTTCCCCCCCTTGTTTGGGGGAAAAAATTTTATTTGGGGGGAAAGGGGACAAAGGGGCCTTTTAACCCCTCTTGAGTTTTTCGGGTTAAAAAAATTTCAGTTGAAAAAACTTTTAAATTTCAACTAAATTTTAAAAAACTTATAAAGCGGGGAAGGACCCCCACCCAAAACTTTTTTTTTCCTAAAAAAAAAAGGCCCAATTTAAAAGGGGGGGGGAACATCAAGGGGGGTTTTTTTTTTAAAAATTATTTATGGTATGAAGACCCAAAGATCTCCTTTACACATAAAAACGTTTTTTTTTAAATTTGAAAGAAAAAAAAAATTAAAAACAAAAAAAACCCAAAAAAGGGGAGGGGTGGAGAGGAGGTGAAAAGGCGTGCAAAAAAAAGGGGGTTGGGGCGGGAAATTAGGTTTTTAAAATCAAACTAAAAAGGGGGGAAAAAAAAGGGGTTTTTTACAAAATTTTCAAGGGGAATTTTGTGAGTAAAAGTAAATTTTTTTAAACCAAAAAATTTGCATTTTAAAAAGGGGGGAAAAGAAAAGGGGAATTAAACCGAGTTTTCCTTTTTAAATTTACTTATATTTTTTTTTCCCGGGAAAATTTTCCAGCCATTTTTTTTTTTAAATCCCCCTTAAAAAACCGGGGGGGGTTGGGTTTTTTAAAAACCCCAAAAATAACAAACCAATCCCCCCAACAAAAAAAAACCCCCCAAAAAACAAAAAAACATCCCCCCCACACCTAAAATATAAATAAATAAAATATATTTATATTTTTTAAAAATATATATAATATATAAATTAACATATTTTTTTTAATTATAATTTAAATAAAAATATTTTTTAATATAATTTATATATAAAAAAAAAAATAGGGGCTTTTTAAAAATTTTTTTTTAACATATTTTATACTTTTTATCCCTTGGGATATAAAATATAAAAAATTTTATTTTTAAATATAATATATTTTTTTTTTTTTAAAATATAAAAAGGGCATATTTTAAAAAATTTTTTAAAGTTAATTCCCTTTAAGTTATAAAATTTTATGTTTATATAATATATATAAATAAAATATATATATATAAAATTATTTTTTATTTTTAGGGATTTTTTATGTTTTTTATTTTTATAAATTTTTTTAAAATATTAAAATTTTTAAATATATTTATATTATTAATTTTTTGGGGTTTTATATATGTGAAAAAATTTTTTAAAACAATCCCCAAAAAGATTTACAAAAGGGTTAATTTACATTTAAAAAAAACCCCCCAAATTTTTATTATTTCCAAAAAAATATGCTTTCCTTTCCCCCTTTGTTTTGAAAATTTTTTTAAATTTTGTACGTGAAAGTCGCGGGAATCAAACTCTTTTTTTCAGTAAAAAAATATTAAAGGTTTTTTAAATTTTCTCCCGGGGATTCGCGGGGGGCAGGGGACTAGGGGAAACAGGTTGGAACAAAAAATTGATTTTTGTGTTCGTACCATAGGTAATATAACGCGGTTTTGCCACGGTTAGGTAAACATATTTTTATCTATATGTAATTGAGTATTCCCTGACTGGACTTCCTTAATATTCTTAATATATCATGGGAATTATACATGAGTTTGGAATGCAGGTTTGTTCCTGTTTAAGGGGGGAATCCATGAAATGGGGTCTAGTATCATTGGATTAACTAACATTAGTCGATTCTCGGTAATATTTCATGCTTCTTACACCACAAATTTACCCTATTTTTGGGGATGTGGTCCTTATTACTCTTCTTTTACGCTTTTGTCTCCCTTCCGACCAATGGTACATTTTCTTCATAGTAAAAATTACCCACTATTTTTTTCTATTCAAATAATCCTTTTTTCTCCCTCCTCATTTTTAGATTATTTTTAGATTCATTAGTATTTTTGGTCCTAAAACATTTTTTGTTTTTTGGCATATTGTTCAAACTTCGTATTTATGTCAATTATCTTTTTAACGTTTTCTGTACTATGCACCAAGGGAAGGACTTGAGGCCTCCAGGATGGTTGGGGTTTCCCTACTTTGCCTTTAATAAATGCTTGGTTCAGAGTAGTAATAAAAAACAGGGCTCTGCGAAAAAATTTAACAAGTAAACCCTTTCGACCTGAATTATTTCCTTTTAATGGTTCGATCTTTTGGAATCTGGGAATCACTTATTAATATATTATATTTAAGAAATATTTAATCATTTTAATGGGTCTTGTATTTTTTTATTTACTGTTTATTGTCTATAGTTCGGTTTTTGATTTATTTTCTTTCTTCATAAAGGCATGGATTTTAATTTCCAATGGTATATTATTTTTTATGGAAAGTGATTCCGCCGATGTACAATCTTTTTCATTTTGAATTTCGGTTTTTTAATGGATGTGTTCTGTTTTCATAAGTGTGTGTGTGTGGTGTCTGTATCTGTCTTCTTATATTCTATTTTCCGTTTGCTTTGTGTCTTTACAATGTACTAAGCAAAACATGTTTGGTAAATATAACGGAAACAAAAGGAATTTTGAACCAGGGAAAGGTTTATTCGTGAATAAGTGTGCTCAATTTCTATTTACTGCAGGGATTTTCATTTTTTTTGTATATTTGAATGATTTCCGTAACTTAAGGTTGTTTGTGATATTGGGGACATGGAAAAAATTGGTGATTACGAGACGCTTAATTTTTAAATATTAATCCAATTGTATAGGTTAAGAGTATGTTGGGGGGGTTTGTTGCCACATGGGATTTTGTTTGTCAACTATCATTTTTTGGTTGGGCAATGTCGAGGGACCGGTAGAGTGGGCAATTTCGACAACCAAAAGAAAGCCTTAACCAATTCAATCAAAATAACGTGCATATGGCAGATGTCACCGAAAAAGGCTAAAACAAATACTTGACTTGCAATAAGTGGGACTCAAGGCCTCTTTGCTGACATAGGGGGCCTTTTCTTATAAGAATATAACAAACTGGTTTTTTGGGTTCACTGCGTTTCATCCTGTGCATGCCTCCGGTTCTCTTGTTTCCATGCAGATAATAACAAAAAAATAAGGGCTTATATTTAACTAGGATCTTATATATGTTTGGTGGGGTGGGGGGTGGGGGGGCCATAGGTGTGTGTGTGTGGGGTGGGGGGGGGGGGGGGGGGGGGGTAGGGGGTAGAGTGGTGTAGGTGGTGTCGTGTGGGTTGTGGCTGTGGTAGTTTGTGTGTTGGAGAGTTAGAGAGTGGGGTCTCTGGTGATAATGGGGGGGCGTGGGGGGTGGTTATTGTGGGACATATATAAATATATATTTTCTGGGGTGTGTCGGATTGTGTTGTGGTGTTGGTTTTGGGTGGTGTAGTAGTTTGGAGGGGGTGTGCTGTGTGTGGATTGTGTAAATCTGATGATGTGGTTCATACCAAGAGAGATGGGTTGTGTGTTTTTAAACTAGGTCTCTATTTCACATCAACGTCCACACACCCAACCACACCACACTCACTCAACATCTTATTGAGTATATTAGATCCCTATTTCATTTTTTATAATGATAGTTATGATACATATATAGATTTATGGTATTATTTCTATATTTTGTATATATATATTAATATTATTATTTTGTTATTTTATTTTATTATTATTTATAGGCCTTGTGTTTTGGTCTCTTCCTTGTTTTACCTGTTGCTCCATATTTTTTCTGAAACGCACAACGAAAAAATACTTTTTTCAATGGAGCAAATGGGTATTGTATACTTTCTTGATTGTGGTGGTCGATATTTTTTTTTTTTGTTTTAGTTCCCTATAGATATGGATTATTCACTATTGTTGAAAATGGACATTGGATTAAAGGGAGATTACTCGGACAATTCTACTTGGCTGGCAAAGTTTCGGAAAGGGGGGGAATATTTTCCATTACTTTCTAACTTTGTAATAGGGAATTCAGTTGGAGGGTTTCATTATTTCTCATTTTTTCACCTTATTATTTCATAGAAATGTTTAACACATTGCTTTTAAATCTTTTAATTTTGTTGGGCGGGAAGACTGATTCCCGCGAGGCATGAGAGGAATAATAAAACTTGGGCGGGATTTCTTCTGTTATTTTATAAAAAAAGGAAATTCATATAATATAATTCTGGACCCGGAAATGTATAATATTTATTAGATTTATTATATAATATTATAGGTTGTGGGATAGGATTAAGATAGATTTTTACATATTATACATATTTATATTAAACATTAATTTTATTTATATATATATTTAGTTTTATATATATAAGAGGAGGGAGATAAATTATTTAATATTACATTTACTACAATAGTAGGGGGTGACAGTGTTTATTTTGGGGGTATCTATTTTTGTTTTTTACATTGTATTTTTTACTCACCTACACCGTATCATGTAAACATGGTTACACTCACACAACTCCACAAACAGTGGTTGTTATAATTTAATATATATATTTATTAATATATATTATATATAGATATATTATTATATTATATATTTTTATTATTTATTTATTATACTTATTTACATATTATATATATATTAATATTAAATAAACATTTATACGCAAATAGGACCAAGTGTATATGGGTATAATTATTTGTTATTTTAATTGTAATTTTTTAAACCAACACCATTCTTATATTACATTTTTCCCACTACCACCCACACACACCCAACACATATGGTGGTGTGTGTGTGATGTTGTCTTGTGTTATTTATATATTATGTATAGTTATTATTTGAAGTATATAGATACTATATATTGATATTATAAATATGGGGTGTGTGTATATATAGATTACAGATTCACAATGAATATTACCCAAAAATATATTAACCCTTTATTTGTTAAATATTATTTATTTTATATATTTATATTTAATTTATGAATATTATTTATACTATATAGATATTCAGAATATAATTATAATTAACAGGATTTAATACCCAAAATATATACCAAAGACTACCCATATTGATACGGATGTACTTTGTTTGTTCATATAGGCTATTCTACCTTTACCTGTGTTTATAAATCTAGATATTATATATATTATATATATATAGGTAGATGGGAGGGAGAGAGAGAGAGGGGGAGAGAAGGGTAGAGGGATGAGTGAGATGAATGAGAGGGGGCAAGGAGAGAGTGATGGAGGTGGGAGGAGCAGGGAGGCTTCCGGAAGTGTGGAGTGTAAAGGACGGGAGGGCAGAGAGGAGTGAGGGAGAGGGGGGAGGGTAGTAAAAAATTCCAATTATTAAATACCAATGTTTAATTTATGTTCTTGTTGAAGACCGGATCCCATTCTCTAGGGGCCAATTAAAACGCCTTATGAAGTTGAAGCCAATTTGTCGAAAGAGCTACACTTATACGTTTGGTACTTTACATTATTGGGGTATAAATTGATTGTTGTTCCATTGTGTTCGGCGTGGGTTGGTGCGTTCATTATTCATTCATCTTTACTAAGGGATTTCTCTTTTGTTATATTTTTTCACGGGGAATCGTGTAATGATATAAATTGTGGGTTGGGCGGGGTTTATGGGGGTCACATGGTGGGCGGGCGGTCGGAGGTAGGGAACACGGTAAGGCACGGGTTATTTTCCTCATGGGCATTTGGTAAACAGGTAGGTAAATTGGATGTTGGGGGGGGGCTAGGGGGAGGTTGTATCTGGGTTTTGGGGGGGAGGTGTGGGTGTTGAAGTGTGTGGTGGGGGTGTGTGTGTTTTTGGTGTGTGTGTGAGTGGTGTAGTGTGGTGGTGTGTGTGTGAGTGTGTGTGTGTGCTGTGGTGGTGTGTTTTGTAAGGGTGGGGGGGGGGGCGGGGGTAGGGGGGGGTGGGGGGGGGTGGGGGCTTGTCGGGTGGGTGTGTGTAGCATGCTGTCGCGTGTGTGTCGTGTGTTGTGTGGAGTGTTTGTTGTGTGTTGGTGTATGAGTTTGTGTGTGTCAGCATTGGTTGTGGTGTGTGAGTGTGTGTGTGTGTCAGTAGGTTATGAGTTTGTTGTGTGTGTGTGTGTGTGGTCGTGTGTGGGGTGTGTGTGTGTGGTGTGTGGTGCTGTGTGTGTGTGTGGTGAGGGTGGAGTAATGGGGTGGGGAGTGTTATGGATAGTATGTGTGTAGTGGGGTGTGTGGTGGTGTGTGTGTGTGTTGTGTGGTGTGTGTGTAGGAGTGTGTTGTAGTTGTGGCTGGTGTATAGTGAACTATGTGTGTGGGGTGTGCTGTGGTGTGTGTGGGTGTGTGTGGTTTGGTTGTTGAGTGATGGATTTGTAGTGTGTAGTGTTGATTGGGCGGTATGGGTGACGGAAATATTTTTTAGTGGTGGTGTGTGTGTGTGTGGTGTGTGTCATGAATGTTCGAATTTGTGTGTGGTGCTGTGGTGTGTGTGTGCGGTGTGTGTGGTTTGTTTTGTGGTGAGTAGTGTTAGGAGATTTTACACGTGATTATAATATATATATTATATTTATATTTATGTTATATATATATATATATTTTAATAATGTATATATATTTACAGTACATATTACATATATTGGTGGTAATTTATTATATATATCTAATCTTTTATATATATATATATATATATAATATATATATATAAATTACTATACATATTATATACTTTATATATATATATATTATATGTATTATATTCTTACACAGTTTATATTAACATTACTATATGTTTATTTATATTTATATATATATATTTTTATATGATATTTATTATAATATAGTGGATAGATTCGACTAGATTAATAGGATATATTTACTTTATTTTTTTTACATAATATATAATTTAATCTTTAATATTTTTTTATACATAATGCACTATATATATATTATATAAAATATATTATATTTATATTATTATATATATATTTTAATTTTTATATATATATTTATATACATATCACAACGTCATGAATTAGATACACATATACATATGTTCAGGACCACAACATGTTCTTTGATTCAATTTTCTTTCCGTCGAAACAGTTTCAGAATACGTATTTTTTTTTCCACGCGGGTCTCTTGGGCCGTATTCCACGGGACGATGGGGGTGCATAGGTGTTTCCCCAGAGGGGGGGGACCCAGCGTCTTTTCTCCCAGGCCCGCATAAAAAAACTTCAGCTTGGGGAATCTGGAGATTATTGGACTAGTCATTGTTTTCCACCACGCCAAGAAACTTTGTTTTTTTCCACCCTACTTCTACTCTTGATTTTACTGTTCATGTTGTTAATTATGTAGGAAATTATGGGGTAGGGTTTTTTTTCGTTCTTTACTATTTTATTTCTGTGAGAGTGAAATTTTATGATATTTTAAAGGGGGGGGACTGGGATTTTATATACGAGTTTTTTTACGTTTCTTAGCATTTTTTATTTTTATTGCTTTTATTTTGGGAATAATATGCTTCCGTGGGGGAACCAGTATAAGGGATAATTTAAAAAGTTTTCTGTAATTATTTTTCTATTTATTATTTTATTGTTGGTTTGTTGTTATTTTAATCATTAACTATTTAATGTTTTTATTGGTTTGGTCCTTTTATTTGCTATCAATGGTTGGTTTTCAATATTCCACCAATCATTAGCATTTTTTTGGTTGTCATTACCATTTTCATTAATTCTTTTCCATCAGCTTGTGATTTGGTCATTGGGTTTTCATAATAACATTTTTTCATTTTTCATTTTTTTGTTTCAAGGCTTCAGTTCGGTTTAGTGTTTACCTAAAAAAAAATAAAAAAACAATCAAAAAAAAAAAAAAAAAATAAAAACGCTCAAAATGGAATGGGGACGATGGGGGAGGAGAGAGGAAGGAGAGAAGGCGTAGAGGGGCATGGGTAGGGAACGGCCCAAGCGGAGGGGTGGATGGGGGGAGGAGTGAGGTGGGGCGAGGGGGGAGGAGGAGAGGGAGGGAGGGAGGGGCGAGAGCGAGGATGAGGAGGTGGGGAGGAGAGGACGAGTGGAGAGGAGAGGGTGAGAGGAAGCAGAGAGAGTGGAGAAAGGAGGGAGGGAGTGGAGAGTGTGAGAGGGAAGAATAGGGAGAAATATAAAGCTCGAAAAATTTATATTATTTGGACAAAACAATAGCACAATTGAACTTTTATTGTAAATATGTTTCCAATATTTTAAAATTTTATCGGGATATTAGCATTTTACTTATATTGTAAAGGCAAAACCTATATGGGTCAATCCATAATCACAACTTAAAAAATAACTTCCCATACTTAACAGCATTTTTCTCCCGGAAGCCACCCAAAAATTACAAATAAACCCACCAAGTCTTTGTTCTTTCTCCTCTCTCTCTCTTCTTCTCTCTCTTTCTCTTCTCCTCATCCCCTTCCTTCCTATCTCTATTTCTCCTCCTTCCTCTTCCTCTCGTTCTCTCTCTATCTCTGTTTTTTTTTTCTTTCCTTTCCACCCTTCCTCTCTCTGGCTTCTCTCTGTTTGCTCTCGCATCTTTTCCTCCCCTTTTTCCGGTCATTTTCCTCTCTCTCTCTATGTTTTTTCTACTTTTCACTGTTCCTTTCCCTTCCTTCTCTTTGGGTCCTCTGTTTGCCATCGCTCTCTCCCTTTTCGTCTTTTCCTCTCTCTCTCTTTGTTTTTTCTCTTTTTCCTGTCCCTCCCTACTTCTTATTCTCTGTTCTCTGTTTGCTCGCCTTCTCTCCCCTTTTGTCGTTCTTTCCTCTCTCTCTCGTTGTTGTTTCTTCTTTTACCTTCCTGTCCCACTCCATCCCTCTCCTCTGGTCTCTGTTGGCTTCGCTCTCTCCCCTTTGTGGGGTTTCTTTCCCATCTCTTATCTCTTTGGTTTTTCTCTTCCGGTCCCTTTCCTCCCTTCTCTCTGGTTTCTCTGGTGCTCGCTCCTCTCACCTTTTTCGTCCTGTTACCTCTCTTCTCTATCTTTTCCCCCACTCTTCTTCTTCTGTAAAACCACCCAAAGCGCCTGAAAAAATTTCCGGTGCGCGGAAAGCTGGTTTTTTTTTCCTGGTCCCTGGTTTACCTTTTATCACACTGTTGGGGGGACTTGTGGGAAAGCTGAATAGTTGGATATTTGCTCTTGGGATATTTTTCTTCTTCTTCTGTTTTCTTTTGATTTTTCGGTTGCTGGTTTGTTGTGTTTGTTCCTTTTGTTGTTGTTTTTTTTTGTTATCCTCTGAGGTGAAATATATTGTAGTGGGCAGGGTTGTCCCTTGGGTAACACGTTTTTGGTTGTTGGTGGGGGGTCTGTGTGTCGCCGTTGGTGCTGCGTTCAATATGGGTTGTTTCCGGGGAGGGATCATAATTGGAGGGGCTCGTTGGTCACGGTTGTGTGTGGGTGGTTTCGGAGATGGCGGTTGGCATGGTTGTGGCCACGGGGTGCGGGGGATCTGGTTGGTTTTCTAGAGGGTCTCAGGTTGTGCGGTCTGTTCATGGTTTATTTTGTTTTTGCTTGGGTGTGGTCCGGATGGCGGGGCTAAGGGGGGGGGAGCTGCGGTGAGGTGGGTTCACGGGCTGGGCGGGGGGGACGGGGTACGGGTGGCAAGGTGACCGGGGTCGTGTGGACTGTGCACCTGCTTGGGGGCAGCGATGGCAGCCACGGTTCAGTATTTCACGGTGTGTTGGTGGTTGGTGGGGGGGGGGGGGGGGTTGTGGGTACGGGATGGACGGTATCGTCATGGTAAATTTTGAATTGATTTACAGGTACTGTGATTATTCATAATTGATAAGAAATTTTGTTTTTATTATGTTGTCAAGTATTAGGAAGGATAGACGTTATATAAAAAACTTGTCAGGGGGCGAGGTTGGGTGGGGGGGGTCTTTTACTGCATTACAGTATGGGGGAGCGGGCTTCCTTTGGGGCACTGGTTTTACTTTTGGGGGTACTAGTGGTTTGGGCGGCTTATTTCCGGGGTGTACATGCGTAAATAGTTTATAATCTTTTGGGGGGGGGGGGAGAGTGGGGGACGTGCAATGAAGGATGGAGTGTGGGAGGGGGGGGGGGGGTTGGGGGGTGGGGGGGGGGGGGTGGGGGGGGGGGGGGGGGAGAGGGGGGGTGTATGGGTGTGTTGGGTTATGTGGTGCTGTTTTGTGTTGAGGGGTCACTTATATGTGGGGGGTTTGTGTATTATGGAGTATTGGGAGTCATGGTCGAATACATCTTGCATACTTAATTTTGTGGGTGGGGTGCTGTGAGTGTTGGGGATGTGTAAGAGTGCTGTGGTGCATCGGTCGTGTAGTGATGAGTTTTTTGTCTGGGTATACATCTACTCGCGGGGAAATAGGACTCGGTCGTGCCTCACTCAATTTCTACTCTAATTGTGTGTGAGACGGGTGTGTGTGTGTGTGGTGTGTCGTGGTTTGTGTGTTGGTAGTTTGAGTTTGGTTTGGGATACTAGCTCAGTCTATATACATAAACATAATCCCCCATTTTGCCACTACCACTAGATACATCTTTACCATCGGGCCAATCTAGGCATTGTAACCACGCAACTCTTACTTCCACTCAATCCACATCTCCCACACACAACACACTAGCACTAATCTCCAATCCTACTAGAATTATTTTTCTTATTATATTTTTTTTATATTATTTATTAATTTATTGTATTTGGAAAGAGATAATCTATCTTTTCTATCTTAGATATATATTAGATAGATTGATGTAGGATAGGGATTGGTTAGGATAGATCTTTTTATGGTATATAATCTTTCTATTCTTTCTATCTATCTATCTATCATTATATTCTAAATAGAATATATTATATATAATTTATAAAAAAACAAAATGGGAAATTTCCCCGAAATTGTTCACGGGGGGCTCTGTTGCCCTAGTCTCTGGTAGCCGTGTTTTCCCTTTCACACAGACATTATTCTTGGCGAGGGTACCGCCCCTCTAATTTCCTTTTTTCCTTTTTCACCTTTGTTTACCGCATTATGGACCATCATGCTCTAAGGCCTTTAAGTGGACGGGATATTCATCCTTGATCCCACATTCATCACGGAAGGGCACCAGGGACCGTTCTTCATATTGTTGTGTGTGTGTCGGTGGTGTGTGTGTGGTGGTTGTGTATGTGTTGTTAGTGTGTGTGAGAGGTTCCCTTGAGTTGGTTTTTACTTAAGTGATTGTTTCTGGGTGTCTGTACCTTGGTTTTGCATAGGCTTGGAGGTCGTCGGTTTACAACTAGTAATAACTTTTGTTAGTGTATTTTTTAATGTGTGGAATTAAATATATTCCCATTGGTTTTGCTATTTATGGGCGTGCACCGGCTCAACACCAGCGCGCACGCCGCGGCGTGTGTTTGTTTGTATGGTTTGTTTGTGTTTATTATTATGTAGGAATTGATTTAATGTAAAATTTTTAAATTATATATGTCATATTTATTATAATATGTGTGTGTGTTGGTAGTGTGTGTGTGTTTGTATTTTTATAGAATTATATATATATAATTTATATATATTTTATGGAGATTGTTTTTTTTCTCTTTTTTCTTTTTATTTTCTTGAAAGGGATTCAGGGTTTGCGTCAGATATATTTTTTTTAACCATCTACCTCTATCTTAGTCAACGTAAGTGCTTTGTTATGGCTTTACTGCTGTATTCGGGATTTAGACGAGTCTGTATTATTGTAAAATAATCAATATAAATATATATATTAGGTTCTCACCTTCTGACACATTAATGGGCGCCGGCACCACGGGGTGGAGGACACATAGTGGGGGGACCGGATCTGGTACATACGTTTATCTTTCCGGCTGTGTAATATGGTCATTATCGGTTCTTATTTATTTTGTTGCCACATGGGTCGTATCCTCGGCGTGTTTTTAAATGGCTTGAAAATAAAAAGTTTGCGGTGTTGGGGCTTTTGAATATATGTTACACCAAAACTTTACTTGTACAGCATTTTACCCAATGATTTGAGGGGGTTAAACGTAAAACACACTTTCCATATTTGATTTTTAAGATGTCTCCTTTTTTATATACCGGCAACAGGGGGAAGTAAGCTTTTTCAACCATAAAAATACATTAATTAGGCGGCAAAAAATCTGGGGGGGGCCCATTTTGAACAACAGCTTCTTTGCTTTGGGGAAGCAACTGAGGAAGTGGTAATATAAAAGGGGGGATGTTGCGTTGCTTTTTTGCCTGTGTGGTATTTAGTAAATCTCGCCTCGTGGCCCCCCATTTAGCGTAAGTTTGTGCGGGGGGGCAAGTGTTGTATGTTGTGTCTCCGTTTACACAAAAATTTTACTTTCTCATACAACACTTTTTGCGTGTATTATAAGATAGGGTGATTAGGTAAGTGTTTTTGTTGGTTTTATACACCAACACTTTGCATGTCAATTTTGTTTTTCGCGTTTTTTGTATGTTGTAGTAAACTATTAGTAATTGTGTTTTTCATAACTTTGCTCAAATGCCAAACTATATTTCTTGTCAATAAAAAAACTCTAGTACCCGTACTGAATTTGATTAGGATTTGTTTTTTTCATATCTTCGGCCTCTAAATTATACGCGCCCAAAAACTGTTGAAAAAAATTACTGCCAGGGTTTTTCTCCTGTGGATAAATTCTTTTATTCACTATAGAAAGTTATCGGGGTGTGTATGGGGAAGCGATGGAGCTAATTACTGTCATGGATCTCACTGTATACAAACTTGCCGTACCAATTTTTTGCCCAGACAGAGGGGGGGGTCAGCGTGTGTTCTGACCTGTGTATAAAGTTGAGGGGCCTATTTTCGTGATACCATTCCTGGGGATTGGCTGTAGCTAATTGTGTTTCGTTGGTTTGTTTTTTGGTGTTTTTGGGCGTTCGAGTTTGGGGTGGAGTTGTATTAAACCACCGAATTAATCTTTTCGGATCGTTGGATGCAGGTTAGTGTTGTATTTGGGGGGGGGGTTCGCCTTTGGCAGGGTAGTACATGTATACTGTGTCACACTTAGGGTGTAAATATCCTACAACTTCTGGGTTGTTCATACTCCATACCCACAATAGGATATACAACTCTATTAACTCTATATCCAACCCTTCAATCTTAAACTCCTCATATCATAATTTTCTACTCACTCTCTATTCACTACTGGGAGCGGGGCGTGGGGTGTTGATGTGTGGCAAGTGTGTGGTAGGTGAGGTGTTGGTTTGTGATATTGAGGTCGTGAGTGTGAGGTTTTGTGATTGTTATATTTTGTGGCTGATGATGGGTGTTTGGTGGGATGAGTGAGTCGTGGTATTCTGAGTGGAAATTTATTGTTTTGTATATTTATTTGATATAGAGGGGTATGAATTTTTATATGGCTTAATACTTTTTTTGCTGAGTTATTATATAGATTATATATTGATAATAATTATATAATTATATTATCTTTAATTCCATACGTTTCAATATTTTGATATACACCACACACAAACAAACCACACACCCACACACACCCACCACACACCACACCTCACAGACACCACATTACTACAACCTCACATACATGATATATTTATGGAGGATATGTTTACTTGTACAAAACAATTAATGTTTTATATGATAATAATTGTTCCTTTTAGAAATAATAGATGTAAAATAAAAAAAAATAAACGTGGCCCAATAACCCCCAAGCTTACTTCGTACATTAAAACCTTAGGGAAAGGGATGGAAGTCCAATAATTTCACTTTCACTAAAACTCGGGAATATATCGTTTTTTGTTTTTCCTAATGGGGACTCGAATAACACCGGGGGCATAGGCTTGTCCTATGACTTTCCATCTCTGTAGTATGGGTGAAAAGTATTCGTTACGGTTGGGTAATTGTGAAGTGCAATTTTATTTGTTTTACTCTATTTTCTTATGTTTCTATGTCATTTGTAGGGGACACACTTATTGGGGGGGGGTGGATAGCGTTTATTCTAGAAGTTATATATTGTTTATGGAACCGGCAGGTTCATCTTGCGCTTCGTCTTAATTTCTCTTTCCTATGATACAAATAAAATAACATTATAACCCTTTGAACTCAGAGAACAAATGGTATTGGATTGTTCCCACCGTAAATGGGTGGCTTTCACGCTATCTTTGCCCTACCAGGGGCGAAACCCAAAAAGGAATACCTTCAGTAATTTCTGTTCTTTGAATACTCTTTGATTAAAAAACGATCTTAATCTCGTCTGGGTTGGGGTCTTTTAAAGATTGAAAAAGGCAGGAGGTTGGGGCTTTTTGGAAGTACAGTCAATAGGGGACAAACGGTTTTTATTTGGAGGGATTTCTGTGATTATTGGTTTTTCCCTTCCACATGGTGGGAGTATTATGTATACTTCGGATACTCTGTTGGGACCTATGCGCTTATTACTGCAAGGGATTTATCACGGTTTTAATTTGATAATCTGCTATAGCTTGGGTCGTTTTTATGTTATTTAATATTAGTGATTTGGGACTTTGGTCAATTTTTATATTGGAGGTATTCAAGGGGGGGGGGGGGGACCATTATAATTGTTCATGAATTTAATTTATTTAACACGCAATCTCTTCAATTGGATGGGCATGCTAATTTTTTTAATTTTTCCTTAATCGAAATCCGTCTGATCGGTCTTGTTCTGTTCTTTAAAGTGTTTTTAGAAAGGGTTTTTGTGGGCATTGAACGCTATGGGATCTCCGGGGGTATGTTTAAGTTTAATGTCTTCTGCCCATAACTTCTTTGTATTCGTGTTTTCAGGGTTTTTTCCTATGTTCCTGTTAGGATTTTCATCCCTTACTGAAGTTTGCGTAATATTAAAACCTGTTATATATATGATTAAAAAATTAATTTTATATGGCTAACCGGTGTTTTAAATCGGCCCCGCTCTGTTATCAAGGTTAAATACGAATGCATTGAATTTTGATATGCTGCTACGTCTAAACTTTCCCCTTATTTTGATTTTTTTGTCTTCCGGAATTTCTTTCTGTATGGTATTTTTGTGCATAAATTCGAAATTGTGGAGAATTAAGCAGATGGAAACATTTGCTTTTACGTTTGTTTTATACATTTGTTACTGACCTTTTTCAAAAAAAATTTTGTTTGTGTCATGGGAGGGGGTCGTCAAACAAATAGTTTAAATAAATCAAGAAAAATCATTTTATAAAAATAGTGTTATGTATTATAATCTCTTTAGCTATATTCACACATTTTACCTTGTTGCTTTACCATACCCACTTAGAATAAATTCATATTAAAAGTTTTGATTTTGTTTTTATTAGTTTGGTGGTGCGACGGGGGAGCAAGCGTATAGTCCGTATGTGGGAGTGGTTAGGTGGGGCCTTGGGTTTCTGTGGTCTGCTCATTTTATAATAACCACATACCCAAGGAAAAACACTATGCAAGCTTTTGTCATTAGTTTGTTTAGTGTTTACGGGCAAACGGGGGACCACGTTGGGGAGGCGTTTCCATTCTTCCCGGTTGTTGGGCAATCGGGGGACGGGTTGTTTTTTGACAAAGTTTTACTGGATTGAGTTATGTACAACTCCTCCGTTATTGTCCTCCGCCTCCCTTGGGGGAATTGGGGGGTTATTTGCTTACCCTTTCTTCGCTTCTCGTCCATTGAAGGTAGGACCACCGGGGTAAAAATTGCATAAGGAGGATGGTTTGATGGGAGAAGGAAGAAAAGAAATGGTGGTTTGGTTGGTTTGGTTTTTGTTGTTATTCTTTCGTAAGGAAATAACATGCGGTGTTTGAGTGACGAGAATTCTTCTTATCTTCTTTTTTTTGTCTTCAAGTTCTGGGTGATCTGTATTCTTTTGTGATTTGTTATTATTTAACATTCTTGTTAATTCACGTTGGTGATAATCACATGTTATGTCGAGGGAGGTTGTACCGTGGGTGGAAATGGTTTTAGTGGATGATGATTAAGGTATGGTTAAGGACGATATTGTTTATCACAGTGATTGCTGTAGAGGTTGGAAAAATTAAAAACTATCACGTGATGTTTAATCCGATAACCCATAAGTTTGTTTATTAACGATGCGGGCTTGCCTTGATCATACTTCCGGATTATTTAGTGAGATCAAACAAAGTTTGCAGTATTGATTTTGTAACCTCATAAACACGAGTTTTGACAGTCAATGGGGAATAAAACAAACGTTATATACGATACCAAATCACCTCAAACCCATCCAACAAAACACCCACCATTTTACCACTGGCCCTCCCGACAAGAGGTGGGGGGGGACGAAAAGGGGACCGGCGGCAAGGGCTGATTCCCAGAACGACAACGAGCGTGTTTTTATGTTGGTCGTTAATTAAGGCCAAGAGTATTTTGCTCCTGGTTTATAATGCCTCGCGGGCTAAGGATGCCAAAACTCCGTCCTTTTAGGCATGGGAGGCTTTTTCATGTTTTTTTACCCGGTTTTTACCTGATTTAGAGGGTGGGGACATCTTTGAGAGAAATGATTATTTTTTTTAATTGGTGAGAAATGTCTGTTTTGGGCTCGTTGGGCGGTTTATTCGCTTTTGGCTTTTACATTGCCCATCCCATTGTCTAAATGTTTGTTTACCTTTTATCCATTGTTTGGGAAGTGATTGTGTTATTGTCAAATTACCATTCATTGGTCTTCATTTTTTGTTTTCTCGGATTTGTTGGTTTTATCTTCCCTCCCCCTTTCTCTTGTCTCTTCGGTGACTCTCTCTTTCTCGCCTCTCTGCCCTCTCTTACTCTCTCTCCCTCTCTCTTCTCTCATTCCTTTCTCTCTCTCGGCATCATCTCTATCTTTCTGTTTTTCTCTCTCCTATGATTTTCTCTCTCCTCTGTTCTCTCCTCTCTCATCTCTCTCTCTCTGTTTCATTCTCATCTGAGGGTTTCTCTCTCTCTCTCCATCTTTCTCTATCTCTCTCTCTCTCCTCTTCTCTCTCTTCTCACTCTTGGTTTTCTCTTCTTTGTGTTTTTCTCTCTCTTCCCTCCTCTCCTCTCTTCCTTCCCGTCTTCTCTCCTCTCTCCCACACGCGTCTCTCGCCCTCTTCTCTCTCTCTCTCTTCTCCTCATCTTACCTATCTCTCCTGTTTCTCTCCTGCTATGTGTTTCTCTACTCTTTCTCTCTTCTATCTTCGATCTTCTCCTTCTCTCCTGTTTTTCATCTTCTGCCTGTGTTTTTCTCTCTCTCTTCTTTCTCTCCTCTTCTCTTCAGTCTCTCTCTCTCTCTCATTTTCTCCATCTCTCTCATCTCCTCTCTTCTGCTCTCTCTCCTCTTATGTGTCACTACCCCCCATCCCTCGCTCCTACCTTCGGCGGCTTTTGAGTTAGAGTGTCTTCTTTAATTACATCAGTTTTCTTCACAAGAAAAAATAAAAATTAATAGAAATCGGTCCTTCATGATTCTAACATTCATTTTTTTTTTTTCCTAGATAAACAATTTATTTATGTTATCCCACTCATGTTTTGTCACTGTATTTAGACAGCTTCGTTATAAGAAAATATTCTGATTTATATGCATATGGCTTATGGTTATCACACTCCACCACTCTATATACAATGTTTATGTATGACTTGATTTTTGTTTATTTTGATTGAGCAGCAAGCACTAAAACCGGTGTCCCGATTCTACGTATAATTGCATTTCGGCCCGGTATTTTAAATGTTAACCTTCCCAACCACCTCGCTGTTAGACCTATGGTACTCACACCCGGGGTCTTGGGGATCAATTGGAATTTATAATTCGTGGTACACTGAATCCAGACCCAAATATCCTACGGGAGGAGTCTTATTAATATATAACTGGGCTGTAGCAATTCATGTGTTTAAAAACATAGGGGCTTCATTCATAATAGCTCTGGTCCAAGTAAAGGGTTTTGGTCTGAATTTTACGTGGTTGATGTGTTTAATTAACCCGGGGAGGTATTGTCGCCTCGTTTTTTGGCTTCTTTTGAATTCTACTGTGGGACCTGTTATGTAAGGTATGGGTATATCATGTATTTGGTTAGCTAGAAGGGTGTTTTTGTTGTTGGTCATTTTGGTGGTTAGTGAGTGAGATGAGTATTATTTTAATTTATAGTGAAGTGTGATGGTCTTTATTTGTGGGGGGTGGTTGGTTGTGGGTGGTGGGGGGGGTGTGTGGTGGGGGTTGGTATTCTGTGAAACAAGACTCCTAAACACTCACTCTACTCTTAACAATGAGTGTATTGAGTGGGTGTTAAGTGTGTGTGTGGTGGAGGGTGTGTGGTGTTTTTCGGTGTGTGGGTTGTGTGGTGGTGTGTATCACCGGGTGAGGTTGGGAGGGGGGGAGTTTCTGTGGGTGTTATTGATAATTATCTCTAAAAACTAAAGCTCGACTTGTGTTGTGGGGGTGTGGGGGTTGATGTGATTGTAGTCGCCGTGTGTGGTGAGTATGTGTTGTGTGTGTTGGTGTGTGTGTGGTGGTGGATTCTTGGGGCGTGTATAGGTAGATGCTAGGTCGTCGGTCGTGTGTTGTGTCGTTTTGTGACTGTGTGGTTGTGTGAGTGTGTGTGATCGTCCGTGGATGCGTGAGTGTGGTGTCCAGTGGTATGGACTGTGCTTCGATTCGTGTGGCCTCATTACTCGAGGGAGATGTGTGGTTGTCGGGGTGGGAGTGTGTGGGTGTGTGGTGGTTGTGTGAGTTGAGTGTGTGTGTGAGTGAGTGTGTGTGTGTTGTGTGTTTGGGCTGTGGGGAGGTTGAGGGGTGGGGGGGCGGTGAAGAGGGGGGGGGTGGGTGTGGGGGGGGGGGGGGGGGGTGGGTATCTCCACCTCTATACTATACTACAACTATCTAACTATATCACTATACCCAACTCTTCCATCCATGTGATATGTGTCAGTGGGAGTGAGTAGTTTGTGATGTTTGTGATGTTAGTGTGTGTGTGCATTTTCATTTTATTGGATAATATGTGTGTGGGTGGTGGGATGTGTGATTGGGGTGTGGTGGGGGTGTGGGGCGGGGGGGGGGGTGTGGGGGGGGTGGGGGGTGTTTTTTCTGGGTATAGTTTTTAGTGTTGAGGCTCGTGAGGGATGGATTGTGTGAGGATGACGAGTGAGTTAGTGATTGGCGGGTAGTGTGTGTTTAGTTTAATTATTTTATTTGATTAGTTTTATTATATTAAAAAGCTATATTATTTATTTTAAATTTGTTTAGATATATATATTATATTTTTATTCATGGGTGGATATATATTTTACTGTGTATTTAGATGTTTATTTTTGATTACTTATATTAGAGTTATTTTATATATATATAATATTTTTTAATATCATTAACTGTTGTTAATTTTTTTATTTTTATTATTGGACAAATATATATTATTAGATAGGTTTGTATAATGTGATTATTATAGATTTACACACACAACCAAACAATTTTCACTACAGAGTTACTTTATTATGCTTTCCTTTGGGACAAAATAACACACTAATCTTGAAATTCAAGGAGAACTACACCTTGGTCCCATGGCCCGTGGAACCAGAGGGGGTGGGGGGGGGTACCCTATCCGGGGGCACTCTTTAAAAAGGGGGGACCATACTCAGGGTGGCGCTCGGGTGTCTTCGTGTGGAGGGTGCTTTTACGGGGGTCTTCGGGGGGGGGGACGGTCGGTTTCAGTCGCGGGCTTCCGTCTGTCTGCTAAGGTGGGGAGGTTTTTAATTTTATATCCTTATGTTTTATTACGTTTTCCCCATAACAGAATTCACAGTCTTGCGATGTAATTTTTATTTTAAAGATTGTGGGGAGGACGATGAAGAGGAATCTTAAAAAAAATTGGATATAAAAAGTTGTATAAAAAAACTTGTTGAAAGCAATCTGATTGTCAAAAACCTTTTGGGCGAAGGTGTCTGGGTTAATTATTTGCAATAAAGTTGTGGTTTTCTTTGGGGAATTAAAAGCTATCCCGTGAATCTTTGCTCTTTTCTGTCCACCTTTCCTTTCTTTTCTTTAAACATATAATTTTATTGTTTTATTTTCCGAAAGGACACGATGGAGGAGGAAAAAATAATAATAGTATAGGAGTATGAGGAAATAAACAAAGAATATAAGAGGTGATAAAACAGTTGACTGAGCGAAATAAGGTTTTATTTAATATAAGGCGCAACGGGGATTTTTTTTAATCAGTTTCTTATTGTTAAACTTCCTGTAGAAAAAACAGGTACGATGGTTTTTCCCATTTGGAACAACAATACTTAGCAAAATAAACTGGATTTATATTCCCTATTTCCCATTTTGTGCGGGAAAACTTTCTGGCTACAGACTGAGATTTATCTTTCGGGCAAAGGCAAAATTTGCGTATATCACCTCGCCTTTCTTTTTTATTCTGCAAGCGGGGGATTTTATGTGGACTACTCCTCTGTGTTTGGGCATATTTGTTCTCTTCTTCTGGTTTTCCCAGGGTGTAAATTTTAACCCTCTCAACGAAATCCCTTTAATGGTGTGCCATTGATATTGGAGAATTTAAAACTCAGATTAAATTCCCGAGTATCCCACTTTCGTGTCCCGATCCGACATTCAGTTGCTCTTTAAAGATCTTGGATAATAAACTTTTCCAGGTCACTTTTGTTTTTTGGTCCTTGTGCGTGTTGTGAATCATTTCTTTTCGTGGCTTGTTCATCTGCCTTCTGTATTTCTTATCAATATATTGGGGTCTCTCAAATTTGGTTTGATACTTTTTGTTTATTTGCACCTTTTTAACTTTGTAATAAACTTGTTTTTCTCTTGAGTGTTTTTTGTGATGTAGTTAAATTCTCATGATTTTGTGTTTTCCGGGTTTCTTTAAGTTTTCTTATTTTGTTTGTATTTTTTATTAAATTGATATTAGTTATCCAATTACTTTTATCTTCTTAACTAACCTTGTCGGTCTCGAATTATAATTAACTCTTTTTAATTAGTGACTTACTTATTTTTAGATGTGATTGCAGTTTTGGTGTTTATTTTTGTAGGCCTACCCATTCCGGTTCTTTTCTTTTGTAGTTTTAACAACTATATCTAAATCTGTTTATCGTTCCTCGTGGATAATTTTCAGCATGATATTTACCCAATTTTTTGTCATTTTACTCATCCACACCGCGCATTTCTTTCATTTTTTTCGGTTCTTTTTTTTTAATTGTCCTCCTTGGAAAGCTATAGTTACAAATGTTATGTATCTTTTTTCTCAGTTTTTTATGAGCTTCGATTTATATTTTATATGGGACAAGCACCTGTTGGTGTCGTTTCACTCTTTTGTCTGGTTGAAATCATTTCTTTTATCCTTCTGGGAGGGGAACTCACAGGGGGGGTACGGCAAAAACCTCGGTTTATAAGCCCAGATAACGAAAAATAAAAAAAAATTGGTTTATTCTAACCTTTGTGTCCTGACAATTGGCTTTTTACATTCTTGTGATAGGGTTATGTGAGCTTGTCGATGTGGGGCTTTCTATTGTGCTGGGTATTGATGAATGGCTTGATTGATATTCACATATTGTTATATGGGTTCTCATTGTTGAAGTGCAAAACAAAGGATTAAAAAATATTAAAAAAAAATAAATCATGGCACCGTGGGGGTCAGTTTTCTCCCGAACCCTCCGGCTGCCGAAGCTGTGGGAAGGAAGCCAGGTGGGGCATGGGGTCACTGTCGGTCTCAACCGGGTATCCTTGCTCTTACACCAAATTCAAACTCCTCTGTGGTGTGTGTTGTGTGTGTGATTATTTATTTCATACATGGGTGGTATTATGGGAATAAGTTATATTTAAGGTTTCATATTTATATTATAGGGTGTTGTGTTGGGGTTTTGTGTTGTGTTTTGGGCGTGGTGGTCGTCTGTGTGTGCTTCCTTACCATTTACAATATATAATGTTAGTTTAGTTAGTTAGGATTGATAATTACATTTTACCTTACTGTCATTACTTGATTATGTTTATTTTGTATTTATCATATTTTTCTTTTATTTTATGTATGTATGTAATCTAATATTATTTATGTTATGTTGGTATTGTGTTTATATTCATGTGTGGGGTTGTTTGTGTTGTGTTGTGGGGGTGTTATTGGTGTGTGGTGTGTGTGGTGGCATTGTTGCTTGGGATATTGTATTCGTGTGAGTTTTTATTTCTTTGACATGGGGAAGTTATGTGTGGGGAAAATTGGTAGGGTTAATAAAAAGCAGTTATGAATACATATACGTATATGGTTAATACAATGTGAGTAGTTGTTTTATGTTGTGGTGTTATGGGCGATGTTGCACTGGCTTTAAGTTTTGGTGTTATCCATTTTTTTCACGTGACATCAATGGGATGGGGATACTCTAGATGGTATTAAATATATAATTATTCCCCCACTTATACTGTATTTTGTTGGTGGCGCTCTGTTGGGATTGTGGGGGAATTATACACCTGATTTTTCCACCGCCTGGAGTTATTTTTAGTCTGTTTGCAAAATAATATTGATTTAAACTGATTTTTCATATGTTTTGTTAGTGTTGTCAGTTTAAAACCTCTTGTTACAGAAATGTTTTAAACGGGTATTTGGTTGCATACTGGGAAACATGAGGTGGGACCCTTTATATGTATTTTTGGATTTCTATCTAATTCATACTGGCAACATTGGTACCTAAGGGGATAAATGTGGTTGGTTTTTAGTTGTCAGATATAGTTTTTTGTTGTTTTTGGTTTTATCTTTACGTTTTTTTTGCATAAACTTCTCATGTTAAGTTTATGTCATGGGTTTTTGGTTTTTATCGCGATACTTTGTTGTTAATTATGTGTGTGCGTGCAAGCGGGCAAAAGTTGTGAAGCGAGAGGGTTTAGGTCCAATGTTGGGTATGTGGTGGTGGGATTAGTGGTGGACTTTAGCGGTGCCTACCCAACGTCGTGGATGGGTCGGCCTCTTTTTTGGTGTATTACTTGGGAGGGAGTCTAGTTGTCTGAGTTCTCCCACGAGTATCTGGAGGTTGGGGGATGGGTATTGGGGGGGTTTGTGTATTAGGCGAAGAATGCTAGAGTGTGTTGGACAGGGGGGTGGTTTGGGGGGGGTGGAGGCGAGCGGGGGGAGGGGGATCGGGTAGTTGGGCTGTCTGGTGGTGGTGGTGTTGGGGTTGGGGGTATATATATATTGTAGGGGGTTGTTGCTGGTTGTAGTGATGGTGTAGAGGGTGAGTTGGGATTCCTGGGTTTTGGGGGGCTGGTAGGGGGGGGTGGGGGAAGTGGTGTTGGGGGCGAAAGTTTATGTGGGAGGTGTCGGTAGTGGTGGAGGAGAAAGGTTCTGGGATGGGGAGGGGGTTGGGTTGGGGGTAATGGGTCTGGATGGGGGGTAGGGTGGTTTGGTGGTTGATGTTGGAGTGACACACTTGGGGGTTGTGGGGTTTGTGTTGTAGGTGTACGGGTTTTGGTTTACCCTAGACCGGATTGTGGGGGATGGTTTGTGGTGTGGGTTGGTGAATCTGGCGTCTGTTTTGGGACGGGGTGTTTTGTTGTTCGCTGCTTTCTTCATGCTGTTTTTCGCGGTTGGACTTTCTTCGCAGGTTGGTTGTTCGGTTTCTAGTGTACTGGTACATGTTGTGAGGTGGCTTTGGATCACTGGGCGGATCTATTGGTTTTCTGCTGGAACACTGATATGAGGTTCGATCACACCTGTTGGGTTTCAATGTTTGGTGTGTTTTGGTAATTGGTTGGTGTTTTTCGTTCTGGTTCGGCCGGGTGGGTGAAGTGTATTAATCGTGTAATCCATAGTGGCGGTGCCTACGTCCACCGCTAATGCCCAGATATCCATTGAATATATCTGATGCAGTGTGGGTAGGGCCTGGATAATGCTGGGGACTGGGGTTCCTTTGTTTTTGTGTTTGCTGGTTTTGCCTTTTGTGTGTCGGGGGTTTGGTGGGGGGGTGTCGGGTGGGGGGGTATGGGGGGGGGGTTGGTCATTTGGGGGCTGGGGTTCTAATTGTTACCTGTGGTATTGTTGCTATGAGGGTTTTTGGCTGGTGGGGGGGATTGGTGTTGTGTGACCTCTCTCGACCTAGACTCCATTATCTATCTCTAATAAATATTGTCTATACGCCTCATAAAGAATTCTATATTCTTATATTTAATCTATGTTAATGTTATCATAATATTCTCAATCAACTAGCTATACTAAACTATCTATATATGTGTGAGGGTGGTGGGTGTGTGTCATTGTGTGCGGTGTGTGTGTGCGGCTGTGTGGTGAAGTTGTGTTTTATAGGCGTGTGTGGGTGTGTTTTTGGGTGTGTCAAGTGGAGTCTGTTATGTGTGAGTGTCCACATGTGCGGTTTTAGATTGTTTTGGGGAGTGTGGAGTTCAATCGGTGTTTTTGGGTATTGTTATAAGTTTCTCAGACTACACTATGTCACAAACTCCAAACTCACACACCACCCAACTCCTACTCCACTTACATGTGTGTTTGGATATCTTTGGGTTAGGTTTGGTTGTTGTGTTTGTGTTGTTCCTTTTGATTTGAAGTTAGAATTGAGTTAGTTTGTTATATATTTTACTATATTTTGTGTGTGGGGTGGGGTGTGTGTTGTGTTGTGGTGGTGGGTGTTGTGTGTGGTGTGTGGGAGTATGGTGTGGGTGGGTTTTATTTATTACAATTAATGTAATTAACTGTGAGATGACTGAATATGTGCGTCTCTGCACATAGTTGTAGGGTTATAAACGTAAAAACTGATTTGTTTAATATGAATTAGGGATATTCCAAATTATTATTTCTGTTCACCAGTTAAAATTTTGTGATTTAATGACTAATTAGGGCATGGAAAAATCTCCACGAGAGCTAAAATAAGTTTTTTTTTAAAAATGGAAAACAAGTCTTATTTGTAATTATACATCTTTTCGAGGTAAAAAGCTACTTAGGGTTATTATGATGTCACTCCTTATGTTTATATATAAAAGGGGAGCATGTGTCTTATAGGTATACGAAATTTCCCTATTAAATATATCAGGTCTTCTGTTAGTTTCCGTTTTCTTATCGTTTGTAGGAGCAAAATAATTTAATAATACTAAAATCTACATATATTAATTTATGTTGGCTGTGAGTTTGTCTTCTTACGCGGGCCATTCCAACTCTCCACTACTCTCCCACACTCACATTACACTTATCTCACCTCTATCGTCCTAAGCTCACCTCTCTCTACACTCTACTCTCCCCAGTGTTGGATTCATGTTTTTGTTGTTTGGGGGAGTTGTTGTTTATTAGTTGTTTTTTATAGTTTTTAGGTTCTGTATGTTTTGGTTTATTATATGTGTATTTATATTAGTGTATTAATAACTTTACCACAATCATTATGGGGTGTTTGGTGCGGTAACTAACATTGCTTGTATTACTGTTAGTGTATGTTGCTTGGGGTCCTCCGGCGTCTCTCTGCGGGTGGGGGAATGTCTGGGATCTGATTGTAATGTTTTCGTATAAGTTTTGTGGGGTTAAGGGCTGAAATAGCCAGGTTTGTGTGTTGTGTTGAGTGTGTTGTGTTTGGTTTGGTGTTTGGTAGTGTTAGTTGTGTGTGTGGTCTGTGGTGTGTGAGTGGGTTGGGGGGCGACGCGATGTGGTTTGGTGTGGTTTGTGTATGGTCGTTGTAGTGTATGTTAGGTGTCTGTGACTCTGTGATTGGGTGATTTGGTGCTTGTTTGTTTGTGTGGTAGTTGTGTGGTTGTTTTTTGTTGGTGTCGTATTTGTAGTTTGTTGTTTGATGGCATGTTAATTTTGTGTACCTCAATAAGTTAGGTTGTTATGTGGTCACTCACATTTAGTGTTTTGTAGTTTGGCTTTTTTTTTATGTCTGGCATGTGGGGTGGTGTGGTACTATTGTGGGTTATTCATTATTAATATATACATTTTGTTTAACCACCACGACACTCTACCCAATACATTTTAGTTTTTATTATTTATTTTATTTATATTTATATATAATCGTATTATATTTATAATTCTCTTGTGTGGGTGGTGGTGTGTAAACCAACCACTTTAATACACCTCCACCCAACCTCACCACAAATTTACCACTCCCACACCTCACCACCACCCCCACCACTTCAACATCACCCACACACACACTACACCACACAACACTCACACCTACACAAAGATAATTATATATTATAGTTTATATTTTATATATATATGTATAAAACTCATCATTGGAAAGGTTCTATACAATTTATTAATTATATATTAATATATTAATTATTTATATATTTATACATTATTTAATATTTTTTTATAATATTATAGGCGGCTTGAAGTAGTTTGGGGGGGAAGGGTTAGGATTTTGAGGTTTTGATGAGTTGAATATTTCATTTGGAGTTTCGTGTTCCTCTGTTACTGTGGAAGGGCGCCAGCTACATGTTTGGGCTACTTTTACTACCCACTTTGTCATTTAAAAAATCCCAACCTACATGGTTGGGGTAATTAATGTATTTGTGATTGGTTTCGTGTTTAAAACAGGCCTATTTTCAGGACCGCAATCGTTGTACTTGACAAGATATTGGAATTTGGATTCCATAAATCCAGGAGTATTGGGTCTTTAATTTCTTTGCATTTTCTTATTCGATTTTGTGCAATTACATAGGTGGTATTACTAATTCATGCTGAATAATGCTATATCGTAGTTAAATAATAGGATATTATTGTTGTAGGGGCTCGGGTGGCCATAGGCCACTACATAGGGATTTTTATTTATTTATGGATATATTTGAGGGGCGCTTTTTATTAAGTTATGGTGTATTCTGGGGGACTTTTTAGAAATTGCAGTGGGACAAAGGTGATCCTCTATTAAGGGTATTGCACCATTCCTTTGCGTCTCGCATTTGGGGTAATTAGTTTGTATGGAGTTATCGTAGAACTTAGAAAATAAAGGTGGGGTGGGGGGGAAGTAGGAAATACAATGGATGGGTTTGGGGGTGTTTGGCCGGGGTGAGTAACCGGGGGGACAGCTTCATCTGTTGCCTTTTGCGTGGCGGGCAGGGGCGGTACTTGGGTGATTCAAGCCCACACGTGGGTGGGGTGTGGGTGTCTCCCGGTGTGGTTTGTCGTTGGTGGTCCGGGGGGCAATCCCATGATATATTATTATCCTTCTTTCATATACTCATCTCTAAATAATCTTAATAACATTATATTATATCTATTAATATAATAGATAAATATATATGGTTTGTTTGTCGTGTGCGTGTTGTGAGGGTGGGTGTATATTGGTGTGTTGGTGGGGTAGTGTGGGGGGGTAGGGTGGGTTGTCGTGTGCTCGTGTGTGCGGTGGGTGTGGTGCGTGTGGGTACGGGTGTGTGAAGGTTTGTGTGACTGTCGCGTCCGTTGTTGTGGTGGGGTGATTTTGATTTTGTGTTTGAGTGTAGTAGTGTGTGTGGGGGGGTAGGGTGGGTGAGGTGAGTGCGGTAGAGTGTTTGAGTGTTGTTGTTGTGTGATTGTAGCGTGTTTTTGTGTGGTAATTTGCGGGGGGGGTTGGGGGGTGGGTCTGGGGTGGTGGGGTGTGTGGGGGGGTGGTCGGGGTGTGGGGGGTGTGGCAATGATTTGTGTCAGTTACTGTAATGTGTGCTGTGTTTGGTTGCTGTGCGTGTGAAGTGTGTTTGTGGTTGTGGGTAGAGAGTGGGTGGAGGATTGGGCGGGGGGGTGGGTTGGTGGGGGCCGGGTGTGGGGGGGGGGTGGGTGGGTCCGGGGGGGTGGTGGGTTATACTTTTCTTGTTGTAGGCACGTTATCAATAAGGGGGGGTGGTACAGTAAGTCTGTAAGTGTGGTTGGGGGCTTGTCTGTGTGAGGGTGGTCAAATGTGTCCTGGCTTTGGGGGTCATATGTTACCTTGTGTTCGATGCCCTGTACATAGTTTGGATTCGTGGCTCCTAGTTTGCACCGATGATTTTTGTCAATGTGTAGGTGGCATGGGGGAGATGTGCGACTTTCGCAGGGTGAACTTTAGGCACAACTTGATGGGCGCTGGGGTTTCAGACAACATTGGTGGGTTTTACTCTGTATGATTTGGCTTTGTGTGTGCTCCTTTCTGTTCAAGTTTTGTATATGGGATGTATGCTATATAGTGTTGTTAGTGTTAAGTACTTTGTGCGTTAATGGGTGGATAGGTGGCAGGGGGGATCGATAAACCCAGGGGGGGGGCCTCTGAACAGTGGCATTTGCACACGAGGGTGGCCGCGTCTTCCAACGGCGCGTCTTTGGGTCACACGGGGTTTAATAGTGTGGTATTGCCGGGGAGGGGGGCGGTTTGTGATGAGTTGGAGTACCAATCACCTCCCATCACATATGTGTAGTTCGGAGTTGTTACAAGTGTAGGTTCGAGTGTGTGGGGTGTTTTTGTACATTGTGGTAAGGTGTAATTTTGGTTATGTATTGGGGTTTTTTGACTGGTCAAGGGTTTTCAATGTTAGGTTTTGTTGTGGTGTTTTTTGTGTTGTGTTGGTGATGTTGTGTGAACTGGTTGGTGGTACCTTTATTTAGATTGATATATATTATGTTATTTAGATTTTTAGTTATTGTGGTTGTGTTTCACTCACTCACTGGTGAATAAGTCATCAAGTTTACGTCAGTGGGGGTCTGACCCAGGGTAATTGGTTTGAGGTGGGTAATGTGCTCGTTTTAATTTCCCGTGATGGTAATCCCAGGGTGGTACGTCGGCCCACAACCATTCGGTCACGGTGTGGGTTTTCTTATAGGTTCTTTTTATCAGGGTATATTATATGGCTTCTTGTAAATGTGCAGCTTCTTTCATCATGATCTTGTATTGGGAGGAGTTTGTAGTAATTTCTAAAAATACTTTCGCTGGGTATAGGGACACGCGAGATAGGAAATCGCTTTTTTGGCCGGGATGGGTAATACTTATTAGGTTGGTTTTAGTAATTTACTCTTATTTTTCTCAAATTATTACAACTAATTTAGGAAAATATCATTTTAAAAATGAATAATTTTTTCATAACACCTCACACACACACCCTCACCGCAACACCACCCACACAACACACACATCAACCACACAACACAAACCATTCAACAAAATATCACAACATTAAATATATATATATATATATATATATATATTATATATATTTATTTTATATGCATTTGTATACTTCAGTGGTTATGTGTTGTATACACAACTTATTAAATATTTATATGTATTTTGTTCTACCAAATATTTATTGTATTAATATATATTTTGTTTTTTATGGGATACATAATATTTTAATCTTGGGGATTTAATGGGGCAGATCCTTTTTTAACTATTCCAATGTGGGTCAATGTGGGAAGCAAAAATTGGGCTATATAATAGGTCCTCTAGTCATTGACTTTTGCCGATGGATGTTTTGGCTATCCTATTCTGAGGTCATTGGTAGCGTCTCTTGATTTGGCATTTAAGCAGTGAGGGTTTCTCCTGGGAACCATAAGATCATAGATTCCAGGGGGCGACCTTTTTGGGGCCGGTTAACGGTTGAACCTTTGTCACAGGTCGATTCATAGCTTGGTGGTGAAGGTCTCGTTGGAAATGTTTCTTTCAGGAAGAGCTTTTACCATACCTTGGTTAGGATGTTACCATTTAATTCTCAGTGGCTGTTCAGGGGGGGGGACCAAGATGGGTCCAGTCTTTGGACAGATTTTGGTGTCTGACAGCCAGAGGGGGGCCATTGTATAACTCGATTTCATACAAATGCAGCATTTGGCGTGATGTCGGTTTTGCCTAATGCATAAGGGAAAACAATGCTACCATGTCTTTCTAAGGCGCCTTGATACTTGGCACCAGTTTTGCAGTTTTCTGGAAGGGGAAAACCGTCTAGGGGGGGAACGGGCCTATCCTTGTTGCCTTGGGAAGTCTCCTACTGGTCGCAACCTAAGGGCTTCGCGTATTTACTGGTTCGGCAAGTGACACCTGGCCCGTCCACGGTTCGGTTATCTTCTCTCGGCAAGACAAAACCCTCGATGCGGGAGGTCGGGTCCGGTGGGGGGTGGGGACGGGATACTAGGTATGGCGCTTGAGCATAGCTCGGGACGAGGTGGGGGTCCTTGGTTCGCGAGGAATAGCTAGTTATGGGGGTGGCCGTGGGCGCACCTTTTCCTGCCTGGATTCTCGCCATTAGGTGATCTTCTCGTGGCTGGAATGCACGTACTGGGTGGGGTCTCGGCCCATTTTTGGAAATCCCCGGAACGGCCGTTTCGGCCCCGTGGATTTATATTAGTTATTATATATATATTTTATTTTTTTATATTTATAGATTTATAGTTTTAGACTTATATTTTTATTACTAAAGGGGGTATTTATATATTGAATATAAATATTTTAATACTTATGTTACATATTATATATATTTATATTCTATATGATTTTCTATATTTATGGTATATATATTTTATATTAACTATTCCGTATTAATATATTTTATTATCCCTGTATATGTGGTGTGGTGTGTGTGTAGTGGTTGGTGTGTGTGTGTGGTGTCTGTTGTGTTTGTGTGTTGTGGTGTGTGTTTTGTTTGTTGTGTGTGTGTTGTAACTTTCTCCGTGCGCAAGCGGTTGCGGTGTTTTGTGTGCAAATAAGCAGTTTCTTGGGGGGGGGAACCACCATAACGGAAAGGCAGTTTGTTTTACTTTTGTACTTTAATTTGTACATTGCATTATTCCGGGCGGGACAGTGGGGTCCTTCCTACTTTTATTTATATGTTTAATGTAAATTCCGTATGATCTTTTGTTTTTCCATTCTTAATGTTGGGTAGTGGAAGGGTCTAGGATAAGTAGATGAATGATTTAAGTTAAACGAAATGAAAATTGGAATTTGCAATAAAAAGGGGGCCAATCTTATATTAAAAAAATATTGGGAATATTGGCATAGGGAGTGGGAATGATACAATGTTGTGTGGGAAAATACAGCAGATATGCAAGATATGAACGGCCTACGCCCACTGTTATAATGGCTGTTCCTTATTTTGTACATTATATTTTTTTGGGATTATAATGACCAACGTTACCTTAGAAAATTAACTGAGGAACATAAGTGGGTAGTGCAAATTCACCTATGTTTAAAATTTTCTTCGTTCTCTTGGGTAAATGGTCCACTTGTATGCTCCAATGTGCATCTTCAGGGGGCAAATGGCCTCTTAATTTGGTGTCAGTATTTTTTTTTATTGGGGGACCAAGGTGGTGAATATTCATAAGAGGGGAAGAAATAAAAAATGACAAATACGAAAATTAGGCGGTTTTGGCATGTGTCTAGGGTTTCATTATCGAAATAAATGCGGGTTTTTAATTTTTAGTATGTAGTACGTAAATTAACTTAAGCTTTTCTTCGCGGTACATTATTCAGTATTAACCTAAGGCGCTCTCACAAATCTTGGGACAGATTATGTATATAAGTTAGTAGATGGAGATTGATAGGATGGTAAATATCTTATATATTAATATTTTTTATGTGGGTTAGTTAGATTCCATAGTATTAAGGGACATGCAATTACACACTCATTCTCACACACCATCCTCACACTCACACACCTAACACACCACTAACACACACTCCCCAATCACTCCTACTCGGATTTTTTGTGTATTAGGTTGTGGTGTGATACGATTTTTGATTATTGTTTTGTTTATTAATTTGTTAGTGATGGTTGGTAACATGTTTAGGGGTCATGGAGGTTGGTATGGTGACTGGGTTGGGTTCGGGGTGGGGTTTAGTTGAGTATCAAATATGGATTTTGTTTTTATTATTGATATATTTTGAGTTTTTTATTTATTATAAATAGTCGCATTGGATATATTAACAATATAACAATTTAATCATATAGTTATATATTAGATAATATATTATTGTTATATTTATATATCATAGGGTTATATTGTACTATATTATATGTTGATATATATTAATATATATATTTATATATTATATATAGGCATATTATTTGTGTGGTGGTGTATATATCTTTAAGTTATATATATAATATATATAGATTTATTTTTATATAATATTATATCATGTTTTTATTTTATTTTATATTAGTGGGTGTGTGGGTGGTTATGGGATATTTATGGCATAAACCATATGTGTGTGTTGTTATGGTGGTTGTGGGGTTGTAGTGGTCATGTTAATGGGACTTTTTTTAGCTTTCTATTTTGGATATAACCAATAGAAATCGTTTTGAATTTTTTCTCCATTGTCATTCTTCTTTATTACCCTTCCATTTTAAAGGGCACTTGCTCCTCTTTATTTAAGTACCAAAATTGAAATTAAGTAAAGTAAATGGCACCCAATCGCTTTTGGCGGGAAGATCACGGGAGAAGCATGCAACCGTCAGTTGGGTGGCAATTTCCCTCTCGATTATTGCAGGAGGAGGGAGAGGGAAACTGTACAGGGTGTTATTTGATTCTTTCGTTAAATATTGGGACGGGCCCTTTTCGATCCCCTCTCTCTTTCCTTCTGGGCCGCCACGTTGGACCCAAATTAGGGGGCCTGGATTCATTAAGGTTTTCATTAGGATAGAGGGCCTTTGTTTTAATTTAAGTAAAAGTGTTGTACATTCTTTGGTGTCGGGGGGTACGTTCTTGTTAAACTGTAAAATGGTTCTAATAAACCCTTTTAATAATTTGCGGGGCCAATTTTAAACTGGGGAGTGGGGGTTAGGGATTTTCCTAAAAGTGGTTGTGCTTGTACCAGGTAACTTTCTGTTGGTCTATGGTTAGATCCAAATATTCTTTAAAAGCCATCGTTTGGATATCTAATAGTTTTAAAAATTTGCTTTTAAAGGGCCATTTTTTAATGCTTGAAAAAGCAAGTTATCATTACCTGATAAATGGAATTTTTGACATTCATTTGGAAAGTTTTTAACCTACTGTGATTGTTTAACGCTAATTTGGCGGAAGCTCGATTATAATTGTATAATTTATAAGTTTTACGTTTTTCGTTTTGTAAAAAGTAATCAAAAAATAATCTTATCAAAACAATTAAGGAAGATGGTTGTGTATTAAAAGCTTGGGATCTCTTAATCTAAAACCATTTTCTTCCTAACTAGGTCTTGGGAAACTTGGAATTGTTGGATTGCTTCATTGCTTGGATTACTTCGAAAATGGGGGAATAAGGGATTATTTTACTTTGGAAAAAAATCCATAAACGTGGTTTAACCATCGGTAATTATTTTCTTTATTTTGTTGTTATTTGTTTTATGTATCCTCCTCCCTCCTCCCTTTATCATCATTGCATTCATCATTTTCCCCATTTTCCATCAATTCATTCCTGAATGCCAATTCTTCCTCTCTTCCCTTTTAATCCTTCATCAATTAGTTTACTGTCAGTTATTGTTTTCATTATTTTCAACATCATTTGGTGATTCGCAAATTTTTTAATATTGATTAATAAACATCCACACAAATACCCAATAATGGGGAACAATTATATATAAAATAAGGTTCGATTTTTTTTCCCCGCCTTTTGGACCGCGAGTTTATTACCAACAAAACAATTGAAGAATTCTGGAGCTGTGGAATCATTTGCTGGGTGAAACTCGACTGTTAAGAAAATTAATTGGAAGGGGGGTGCCGGGCGGTACCATTTTTTTGCTTTTTTGTGAAAAATGAAAAACAGGATTTAGCAATTTGCTTAGTTGGGGACCTCCGTTATTGTTTATTTTTTTCAATTGCGAGAGGCCTTAGTGCAAAAACGGGATTTCCCAAACTTGGGGTCCGGAGAGAGAGAGAGGGGCCCAGGGAGGAGGGGGAGGGTGTGGTAGGGGAGGGGAGGGAAGGATGTGAAAGTGGGAGAGGAGGGGAAAAGTGGGGAGAGGGGGGAGGGGAGATGGGGTAGGGTGGGGAAGGGAGGGAAGGGGTAGGAGAGGGAGGGGTGGAGGGGCGTGGGGGAGGGGGACGGGAGGGAAGAGTGGGGAAAGTGGAGAGAGGAAAGGAGGAGGGGGGGGAGGTGAAGGAAAGAGAGAAGTTAGAGGGGGAGGAGGGGAGAGGGGAAAGAGGAGAGGAGAGAGTGAGGGGGGTGAGGAGGGGGGAGAGGAGGGAAAAAAAGAGAGGCGAGTAGAGAGGGGGGGGGAGGGAGTGAGAAAGAGAGAGAAAAGAGAGAGGGAGGGAGAGGGTGGAGGGAGAGAAAGATCGAGAGATGAGAGGAGGTCGAAGGAGACAGTGGAGGGAGGGGGGGGGAGGGGGAGAGGAGAGGGAGGAGGGAGGGGGAGGGGAGAGAAGATAAGGAAGAGGAAGGAGAAAGAGAGAGGAAGGAGAGAGAGAGAGGAGAGAGGGAGAGAGACGAGAGAGGAGGGGGAGGGGGGAGGGAAGAGAGGGAGGGAGAGGGGGTGAGGGGAGGGCAGGGGTGAGAGGGGAGAGAGGAGAGGAGGGAGAGAGGGATAAAGGAGAGGAGGAAGGATGAGGGAGGAGGAGGGAGGGTAGAGGAAGAGAGAGGAGGAATGATGAAAGGTTTAGAGAGAGGAGAGAGAAGAGAGAGAGAGGAGAGGAGAGAGACGAGAGAGGAAAGGGGAGGGAGTTGGGAGGGTGGGAGGAGAGGGGGACGGGAGGGGGGAGGGAGGGGGTAGGGAGAGACGAGGAGAAAGAGAGGGACATTGGTAGAGAGAGAGGGAGAGGGAGGGTGGGAGGGGGGGAGGAGAGGGAGAGAGAGAGAGGGGGGGGGGATGAAGTAGATGGGGAGGTGAAGGAGGTGAAGAGAGGAGGGACGGGAGGAGTAAGGAGGGGACCCGAGCCCATTTAAAAAAGTTTTACCCTGGAATAAATATATATCAACGTACGCTTTTTTGTGGAAACACACAAGTTTTGATAAATTTGCCTCACGGATATTTTTATCCTTTTATATTAACTGAAATGATAGTTGGTTTTATTGACTTTTCATTTCTCATTGTCACACTTTGAGGGGGGGGAACAAATTATCAAATACCACAGGGGGCTACCCTTAATTATGAATTTACCCTTCCATCGATAGGTCCAAGCCCTAGTTTGAGGTTTCCCCATTGTTATCTAAAGGGGACTGCTTACTGCCAAATGACATTGTTACTAGTAAGAGTAGTTACCAATCGGCCCAAAAAATAGGCACCATTCTGTTCATATTTTTCATACAACAAATAAAAACATATTACGCTAAAACATTGGAGGAAGAAAAATCCAACGTGGTTTGTCTTTTGGTTAGATTTTTTTAATAATTTTAAACTTTCTTTGATGGCTCCTCAGTTTGAAAGCCAAACTGTTACTCCAGTTTGTTAAAATATCTTCGGATCATATAACGGACACAGAAGAGGATAGGCGCTGGAATATTACAACCATAAAGGACAATAATAAAATCGTATTTAAAAGAAAAATAAAATAAAAAAACATAAAAAAATATATATTTTCTAATTCAAAAACATAGGTCAAAAGCAAAACCCACGTTTTTGGGGCTTAACCGGTATTTAAATGTAAGTGTTTGGGGCAAAAAGGGTTTAGGGACACGAAGGAATATTTTGGGCATGTTTCCTTACTTCTGTACCTTTGGATCCTTTGTCAGGAAGGGGTCACTTAAAATGGAATTCTAGTAATATGGGTAAGAAAATTTTATCTTTTTTCTTTTTCAGTTTATTTTGGTTTATATAATTTAATTTCGTTTTTGGGATTATATAAACACAATAAAAAAGGCTTTTAGTTTCCAGGTTATTGTTTAGTAATTTGTTTATATTTCAAGGAGGGAATAAAAAATTATAAAACAAACTATTTTAATCTTATTTTTGTTTTTTTTTCTCTCTCTTTCTTGGCGTTTCTATCTATTTTAAAAAATGATGATAATTAATTTGAGTTTTTAAATCCAGCTGATTTGTAATAAATGTGCCATGGCTTTTTCTCTAGGACTGGACTGTAAGTCATGGTATTTATAGTATGTATTTGGAACGGGATAACTTTTTGAAGTTCTTTTTTGCAGTCTTAAGCCCAGTTGGGAAAAATTGGATTTGTGCAAAATGCTTTTGGGCTCCAATAATCGTATCACCAAACACCATCATTTAATTATTAGTAATAATGGATGGTTGGTAGATGGAGGGATTTGTGATGTTATTGGGGATATGATGAGGATTTTGATGTTGATGGTTGTTTGTTAGCTGTTGATGGTTTTATGAGGTGATGTTGGCGGCGTAATTTGAATTGTGATGTGATTGTGGATGATTTGGTTACCGGAATTTAATGGTGATTGATACTAATTAATGATGGATCGAAGACTGATATTGCAAAACCTAATATATCTTGTTCATTTTTTTTTTTTGATTCTATACAATGTCTGCACAGAAAAAATTATCCAAAGCGGCATTAATTTCGGCACTTCTTTTAAAACCCTGTATACTTCAATTAACCCTATTCTAATCCAAGGGAGGAAGTTGATTAATTTAAAATAACCAACCATGAATAATGGAAAAATATATAATTGATATTTTACCCCAGTAGGGTCTTTTTTTCTTATTATATTTGGTTGAATTAAAATTAAGGGTTCACACTATAATGGGAATTTTTACATCATCTTTAAAAATAATTTCCTGCCACAAAACATCCCGTAAAAAACCTCCCTTTGATGATGAAGATTGGAAAAGGGGACCACGGGACCCCAAAAAAATAAAATTAATCTGATTATTAATGGGGGACACACAATATTATATAGTAAAAACGGCGTCCATTTGAGGAGGGGGGGAGGGGGGGAGAGGGGTTGCGTTTGGAGGTTATAATCTTTTGCATTCATCATTCTCGGGATTGATAAGTTTCGAACTTCAATTAAATGATTTCAATTTTTTGCCATTAATAAGGATTTACTTTTATAATGCATCTTAAATTACCTGTTTTTTTCTAATACTACGAATTTCTACCCCACAATTTTAAAAAACATTTTTAAAATAACTACAAATAATTTAAAACATATGTTAGTATTATTATTTAAACACAGTAATTAATTATAATAACTGTAATAAGTTATAATTTGTTGATAATTCATTACAAATAAATATAATATTAAATTATTTTAATTATATTAATTAATAAAATACATAAGGCAAATATTTGAAAATTTATATAAATTAATAGGCTGCAAATTTACTCTGACAACAGTAGAAAACAATACATTTTAAATCCATTGGTGCCTCTTTTTCATTTTTGGAAAAACTTTTATGGGAAAATTAACCGCTTAATTCCGTCACTCTTTGAAAACAGCTGGTCATCAGTTAAGATTGTGCGACGGTTAGATAGAGTGGAAAGTCAGAGGGTCATTCTCCCCACTTGCTATTGTGGAATATTTGGTTTCTTGGATTAAAGGACAGCTTCTTCGAAGGAATTTAAAAAGGGGGGATAAATTAGGGGTTATTCTTTTCCAATCCGTAAACACTATCCCATTGAGGTCATTTTTTCTTCATTTTTCTACCTCGATAATATTTGGATATTGGCCCTTATATTTTTTACATAGAAAACGGGGCATATGGCATTATCGCGCAAACCACCCCACAGCATTTCCAAAGCATACACATCCAGTTCCCAAACATTTCCCACATTAAATGCATCCTCAATAAATAATCGTATTAGAAACTTTGGGTTTCGATTCTTTAAAACGAAACATTAGAAAATTGGGGAAAACACCAGGGCATAAGGCTTTACAGGACTTAATCTTTTCTATCGCCAGTTATATCCGAAGAAACTTAGATGTACGCTATTTGCTGTTTTTTAATATGTTTATATGCTATTACCACGAAAAAAAATGGAATATAAATGGACTCAAGAAGGGGAAATGCTAGTATGGGGACCAGCTTTATGGATAAAAATTGGGGATGCTGTAAACAAACAAAATAATATGAAAAAAAATGGTTTTACACATTGTCCATTTGCGTATTGGAGTAGAGGGGTTCTTGAGAGGGGGATGGGGAGGAAGATGGGACAAGGAGAGGAGGTGAGAGAGAGGAGGGGGGGGGTGGAAGGGGGGAATAAAGAGGGTGGGTGGGGAGTGGGGATGGAATGGAGAAGTGTGAGGGGGGGTAGGGGGGAGAGAGGGAAAAGAGAGGGGAAATAGAGAAGGAGGAAGAGAAAGGAAGCAAGAGGAAAGAGAACGAGGAGAGTAGAGGATGAGAGAGTAGGGGAGAGGAGAGGAAGGGGTGGAGGGGGGACAGAAACTAAACCATGGGGGGGTCCTAATTAACAGGAAACCACAGAATGGGGTACGTAGGGACAGGAGGGGACAGTGACGAGGGTTTAAAGATATACAGGGGGACCACAGGCAAGCTACAATAACGAATTCACGAGTTCATATCCAAAGAAAATGACCACCCACCCTTAGATGGGGGGCCATAAAAACGTAAGCTTGAAACAAAACTGGTTCCCAACAGAAATTCCGTTTCAAAAACAAGTCTTGTATACAGATAAAATCTTTGGGGGACTTTAAAAAAATTTTGTCCCTTGCGAACGTCGGGGGATTTTTTTGTTTGGGGATTGGTTTTTTTCTTTTGCATGGGTGGGGATTGTTTCAGTGGAAAGGATTTTAATTTTTTTATATATTTCCTCTTACAATCACATTTTTGGGGGAAAAAAATGGGTTTTGGGTGAAAATATTTTTGGGTCTTTAAATTCTGGTTAAAAAAATTTGAAATCGATTTTGTATTTTATGTAAAAAAGCGGTTCCAACAAAAAAAAAACCACAAAAAAAAAACCAAAAACAAAAAAACCCCAACAAAACCCCAAACCCCAAAACCACACCCCCACCACCACAAAAACCCCAACAAAAACACAACCCCCCCCACAAACAAACCAAAACCACAAAAAACCCAAACATTTCGCACGCCCCACCAAAAAAAAACCCACCCACACCAAAACCCCCCAACACACAAAAAAACACAACCCAAAGCGGGGGGGGAGCGTTATTTATTAGTGGTGGTTTTTTCGGGCCAAGGGGTTTTTTTATTTTTACAATATGTTTTTTTTTTCTTTGGGAACTTTAAGGGAAAAATTTAAAAAAATAAAAAAATCCGATGAAAAAATTCCCTTTTAAAAAATCTTTAAATTTTTGGGATTTTACTGAATTTTTTGGGTTTACATTCTGTTTCGGGCCAAAGTTGGTTTGGGGAATTATATTTATTATATTATTATATTTTTATTTTAATATATATTTATTATTAAAATATTTTTATACACAACATTTTATTTTTGTTATAAATAATTTTTATTAAAATATATTAGACATTTTATTTTATTTATATTTATTATATTATTTGAATCGAAATTATAGGGGCCCCAAAATATACAAAAACCCAATTCATTTTTTTGGGATATGCCCAATAACTTTTACAATCTGACTTCCAAATTACAATGGGGATTTCCCAACTACTTTGGGGGAATATTCTTTTGCTACTTTTATGCAAATAGCATTACAACTTTTAAACTAAGGGGGGGAAACCAGAAAAAAAATTTTTCATTTTTTTAAGTTTAATAGCAAGTTTTTTTAAAAATTTAGAAAAAGGGAAAATAATACTACTTAAAATTAAATTTGGGGGGGATTTAAAAAAAAAGTTTTTTTCCCTCATATATAATTTTACTGAGCTAACATTTGTTTTTTTTTCGGGTGGAGTGAATTTAATTTACATAACGAGGGAAATAAAATTTGAAATTATCTTTAAGCAAGTTTTTAATTTACTTAAATCAAAAATTTTTAATTTGTTAATTTTAATTTTCCTTTTACTTTTAATTTTTTACTAAGACAAAGTGTTAGATTATCTCTTTAAAGATTTGTAATCGTATTTTTATCAAGAATAAAAAAGCCCTGAAAGGGGGTTTATTAAAAGCTAAGATCCTTCTATGTTATTGGTTTTAATATAAAATAATCTTAAGCAATAAAATAAATCCAGCAAAAAAACTTTTTTAAGAAAAAAACTTAAAATCCCTTAACCAAAAATTTATTTAACAGGACAAAATTATTCTTTAAACTTTCGGTTTATAGACTTGATCCCCCCCGTTTTTTAAAAAAAACTTCCTTTAGGGGGCCCAGGTTTTTAAAAATTTTTATTTTTCTTTCTTTCCTAAAAACTTTAAATTTATGCTCCTTAAACATGATAATGCAAAAATCTTTTCCTTCCTTTAATTTAAAATCTAGGGAAAATTAATCCCCCAATCCTAATTTTTTTTTCAAAATCAAAAAAAAAAAAATTTTCCATAATACGTTTTGTCTTTTTCTATTAAACCAATCAAGAAAAAATATAAAAACCAAAAATTAACCACGGCTTGGGATTTGGGCTTTCCCCGAGATTTTTTGTTCCCCCCAAATGTCTGTCCCACTGAGCGTCTTTTTATTCCGTATTTTAGGGGGCATTCGGGGGCACATTCGAACCCGGGTTTTTCATTTTTGAAATTTTAAAATGGGGTTAAATTTTCCCCCAAACCCAAAGGGGAAAAATTTCCGGCCCTCAGGACTTTTTGTTGTTCCAGCCAATTTTTCCAAGCACTGGGATTTAATCCCCTTTTTTTTTTTTTTTCATTTGTTAAAATTCCAAAAACTTTGGTTTTCCATTTATCTATAAGTGGGTTTTTTAAATTTTGGGAAAGTTTGTTGTTATTAGCAATTTGGTTTATTTCTTTTTTTTTCTTTTTTTTTTTTTTTGGTCCTATATCATGGGGGTCACAGTTTTGGTTAAAATGGTGATTCACACCTTCCAAGGGGCATGGTGCGCATCCCCGGGTTTTGGGGGGTTTTTTGGCGGTTGTTTCCTGTTGGGGGGCCGTATTTTTTAAATGTTGGAATCTCTAGTTCCTCGCGTTGTTATTTTCCCTTTTTTTGATGTCTTTGAACGGGGTTGTTTTGTTTTTTTCCCTTTTTTTTTATAACTCCGCTGCCCCCGTTTCCAAAATTTGCATTCCGCTTCGGCCCCTCGTATTGTTGGGTTGGGGATGGTAAACAAAAAAACCTTTGTGTGGGGGTTTTAAATTTTTATTTCTCCCTTTGTTGGTTAAATTTTTTTTCCCCCCGCCTTTCTTTATAGGGGAAAAGGGGGGCCATTTTTTGTTTTTTTTCTTAAAGGTCAAGATTATGGGGAAAAAAAAAATGGGTTTTAACTCTGTGAAAGGTGGGTCGGGGTTGTCGTTTTTTTCAATTTTATTTTGGAAACGCTAATTTGATCCATTAAATTTTCTGGAGTTTTTAAAGTTTAAAATTCAAAATCTTGGCGAGGAAAGCCGAAATTTAAAAACTTCCCCGGGGACTGAGTGTCAGTTTTTTCCCAACAATTGGATCAAGCTGGGTTTTCCTTATTGTAAAAATGGAGGATTTTTTTTCCATGTTGTTTTCAGGGGTTTTTTTTTATTTTTTTTTGGGGCCTTTCATTTTTAAAAGGCTTTAAGGTGGTTCATATTTTATTTTAGAAAGAAATTTTTTTATTTTATTTGGGTTTTGGTTCAAATTTTTTTTGGATGGGTGTTTAAATGGATAAATGTGGACGGGGGTATTTAGTGATGATGAAAACAATTTATGACAAATTTTAAGTTTTCCCTTACGTTTTGCAGTCAGGAGATTCGGGTACCCTCTGTACGTAAATCCCCTCTCTTGAGGCAGGATGCCGTAAAGGGGGGCTATAACCAAAAAACTTTTTTTGGAAAGTGGACCTGGTTTAGGTTTAAAGGCATTGAAAGAAGTAATGGGGTTTTTTCCCAAGTTGGGGCTTTCTTTTGAAATAAAAAAAAAAGAATAGTGAATTAGGGATGATTTACATTTTTTTTACCCTCTTTTTTTCCCTTTCTTCTCTCGGGTTTTTACCCTAAAATTATATAAAATTCCACACTAAATATGATAATAATTTAAAACCAAAGTTAAAAAAAATTTTTTAAATCAACCCCAAAACCTGGATTGTTTTATATAGAAACAGGGCCCCCAGGTAAAACTTTGGGGCTTTTAAAACCCTTTGGGGGGAACATATCCAATTGGGAAAAATTTTAAAATTATTTCATGAAAGGCTTAAAAGTTTCGCGGAATTTTTTTGTATCGGGGAGTTAAAAAACCCCTTAAAAAACCCTTTACCCTTTTTTAGAAATTCCGTATCCGCACACAAACAAAAATGGAAAAAAACACAATGTTTCTGCAGGGGACGTTTTTGAACGAAAAAAGGGTTTCCCGTTTTTGGGGGGATCAAAAAGTTCCAAAGGGTCGACCGGGAGGGATGTGAATGGGGGTCCCACTTTTTACCAGGATTGGGTTTTTAACTTTAGGGTTCTCTGAAGGGGAATTTAAAAAAAGATATTTTTGGGGGGGGTTTGTTTTTTCTTTTGGGTGACTTGCCATGGTGTGTGCAATTTTTATTTACAGAAAAAACCCGCTTATAATTTAAAACTTTTGTAGCCAAATACCCCCAAGTTTTTTTTTGGTTTAATGATTAAATTGGGGGGGGGCCCCTATTTTTTTTTCCCCTTTTTTAATCACTTTGTATTTGTATTTTTGCCCGAATAAACCTCCCCTAATGGTTTTCCCGGAAAGGGGGGAGAGGGGGGGGGGGGGGGGGGGGGGGGGGTAGGGGGAAAAAAAAAAAAAAAGAGGAAAGGGAGGGGGAAGGGCGGGGAGAGGGGAGAGAAGGACAGAGAGGGGGGGGGGAGGGGGAAAAGGGGGAGAGAGAGGAGAGGGAAGAGATGGGAGGAGAGGGGGGAAAGGAGAGAAAAAACGGGGGGGGGGAGGGGGGGGAGTGGGGGTGAGAGGAAGGGGATAGAGGAAAGGGAAAAGGGGGGGAGATAGAAAAAGAGAGAGATAGATTTTTAACCCGAGGACAGGGGGGAAAATTTTGTTTAATATATTATATTATATTAATAATTTGTTTATATTTTTCTTTTTTAGTTTTACATTCAGAATATATAATTCCCCTGAAAAAAACCCCAATTTTCATTATTGATTTTTAAGGAATTTCTTCCGGGGGCGTAAAATCACGTGTTTTTGTTTTTTTAACCGTTTCAGGGGGATAACCTACTTGTCAATGGGAAATCTTGGGCTATCTTGAAAAGGGAGGATTGGGTTTGGGTTTAAAAAAAAAAAAAAAAAAAAAAAAAAAAAAAAAAATCAAGTTTAAAAATTGTTTCTTCGGTAAATCCATTAAAAAGTTTTAGCAGGGAGGGAAATGTCACATGTTTTTTTTCTTGAAAATTTTTTTTTAAAAAAAACTGAAATTCAGTGGGGAGTATTTTTTTTTTTTTTTTTTTTTTTTTTTTTTTTTTTTTTTTTGTTTTTTTTCAAGAAGGTCCCTTTTTGGGGGTAAGACATTTTTAAAAGCAGCTTGCCTAATTTACGAGGGGAAAGGAAAAAAAAAAACGATCTAAGTTTAAGTGGGGATGTTTCATTTTTTCCCTTTTAAATTTTTTATTTTTTTTTTTACGTTTTTTTTTTTTTTTTAGAGGAAAAAAAATGGGGAATTTGGGTTTTTGATGGACCAAATTCCACCCATTTGCTTTGGGGAAAAATTTTTTAAGGGGGGGGGCCGTTTTCCCCGGGTTTGGGAGGGGGCGGGGGGGGTTTTGGGGGTAGGGGGGGGTTTTTCAAAAAAAAAAAATTTTAATTTTGGCCCCTTTTTTTTAAAGTTTTTTTTCCGTATTTTTTAACTGTAGGGAATTTCCCCCAACGGGGGGGAATTTTTGAAAATTTCCCCCGGAAGAAAAAAAATAGGGGGGGCCCAAAAAACCCGGGGGGGGGGGGGGCCAAAAAACCCAGTAAAAAAAAAACTATTTTTTCCGGTTTGATCGGGAAAAAATTTTTCCCATTTATTTTTGGGTTTGGGGGGGGCCCCAAAACCCTTTACTCTCCGGGGGGGGGAATTTTTTTTAAAACGGGAAGGGTTGGGGGGTTTTTTTTCCTCATTTTTGGGGTTGGGGGAAAAGGGGGGGGGACCGGGAAAAAAAAACCATAAATTTAAGAAAGGGGTTTTAAAGGGCTTTTCTTTTTTTTTTATTTCTCCCCTTTTTTTCCCCGGGTTTTTTCCCCACCCGGGTTTTTGGTTTAAAGGGGGGTTGGGGAATTCCCTTTAAAAAAAGGCAAAATCCTATTTTTTTTAACCCCAAACCCCCCCCCCCCTTTTATTTTTTCCCCTTACCTCCCATTTTTGGGTTTTCGGGGGGGGGGGGGGGGGGGTGGGGAAAAAAAAAAAAAAAAATGGGGAAAAACCGAGGGGGGGGGGGAAAATTTTTAAAGGGGGAAATTTAAGGGGGGGGGTTTTTCCCCGGGGGAGGAAAAGAAAAAAAACATTTTAAAGGAAGGGGCGGGGGGAAAGGGTTGTTTATTAAAACTTTAAATTTTTTTTAGGGGGTTTTCCACCGGGGGGGGGAAACCAGCGAAAGTTACGGGGGGGCGGGTTTTGGGGATTTTTCCATTTTGGCTTTATTTATTTTTTGGGCATTTTTTGGGGAATTTGGGGTGGGCAAAAAAAAAACAAAATTGTTTTCCAAATTTTAAAATGAAAAAAAAAGGGAAAAAAAAGGGAGATGGGGGGGGGGACAAATTTTGGTTTTTGGGGGCCTTTTTTTTTTATGTTAAAAAAAATTTAAGCCATTTTAAGCAAGAAAAAAAAATTTATGGAAAAAAAAAAAAATTTTAAAAAAAAAAATTTTAAAAAAAAAAATTTTAAAATTTTAAACTTTTTGGGGAAGGGTTTTTTATTTTTTTCTTCATTTTTCCCGGGGGGGAAAAATTTCCTTTCACGCCTTACGGGGTTTTTTTGGGGCCCGGGAATTTTTTAAAAAATGTTTTTTTTCCCAAAAAAAAAAAACAAAAAAACTTTTTCAGCCCGGGCCCGCAAAATTTAAAAAAAAATTTACGTATTTTTTTTTTTTTTTTTTTTTTTTTTAATTTTCCCAAATTATTTTTTTTTTAAAAACAAAATTTTTTTTTTTTTTTTTTTTTTCCCGTTTTTTTTTTTTTTTTTTTTTTGGGCCATTTTTTAATTTTTTTAAAAAAACTTTGCGAAAAATTTAAAAAAAAAAACCAAAATCAAAGGGGGGGAAATTTTTTTAAAAAAGGGGGGAAATTTTTACGTTTTTTTTTTGGTTTTTTAAAAGGGGGACCTTTAAAAGGTTTTTTTCCCTTTTGAAAAAAAATTTAAAAAATGGGAAAAAAATTTTAATTTGGAAAAAAAATTTTGGGGGGGGAACTTTGGGGGGAAAGGGTTTTAGAGAAAAAAAGGGGCCTTTAAAAATTTTCTTGGGGTTCAAAATTAAAAAATTTATTAAAGTAAAAAAAAAAGGTTTGGCTTTAAAAAAAAAAGTTTTTTTTTTTTCCACCCAAACCAAAAAATTTTTCAAAAAAAATTTTTCTTTTTAAAAAGGGGGCCGTTTTTTATTATCCCCGGGGGGGGGACGGTTTTCTCCCTTAAGCTGGGGTATAATGTTCATGCATGTTTTTGACTTGAAAAGCTTTTTGATTTTCTGAGAGGGGGAAACATGTCTTGGCAAAGTTACAAGGGGAGGGATCGTGCCACTTTATACAAACCCCATTCTTATAAAATTCTAATCAGCCAAATTGAAAAGAAAATTGCAAAGAGATATTTATTAGAATAACTAAAAAATTCTATTATATTATAGAAACTAATGAGAGTATTTTATTATCTTAATTCTATGTCCCAATAAAAATGGGTACGCAAACCTTGGGGTCCCACTTTGTAAAAAAAAAAGCCATATAGAAAGAGAAAAGAATTTCTTTTTATTTCCCTTAAAAAAAAGGCTTAGTTCAATAATAGTGTTTGAAGACAAACTACCCAAGATAAAATCAGGGGGACCCAAAATAATAATAATACCACCAGTTCTCTTTCAATATGTTCTATATACCATATAAATATCCACACTGGGGAAAGTAGTTTTTCACTTCCTCAAAATTGTGGAAATTTGATATAAATAAACTACAAAAACAATCCATTTGTACTTTTTCCCTGGTTGAGAAGAGGAAAAAAAATAATAGACTGGGTAAATATGATAAAAAAATAACGTTTAAACCTGGATTACTACTTTTTCGGGTAAATACTGGAATTCTAGTATTGGTTTGGGGGTTTAAAATCACTTTTTAATGTTACCTATAAAGAAACTTATTTCAAATTAAACAAAAAAAAATGGGGGGGGGGGGGGACGAGTTTGGAATTTTTTACTTGATACGCGGGTTGAATTGGAAAGGAAAAATTCTATTGGTTTTTTGGGGTTTCATGTTTCAAAAAACTATGGGAATTAACAGAGAAAAGGGGAATTGTTTTTTTTAAGCAGGAGGGGATCCGTTTTAAGATTTTTCAAAAAAGAGGAAATTAATGTTTTTTTAGAAAAAAACAAGAGGGCGTGGTCATAAATTTTATATTTAAAAACCCTTTTTTCCCCCACTAAAAAAGTTAAAATGCAGGGGGGTTTCCGGGGCTCATTTTATTAAAAAAAAAAAAAAAAAAAAATTTTTTTTTCCCTTTCCCCCACACACCCCAAAAAAAATTTCCCGCTTTGGCGAAAGTTATAACGCCTAAAGGAAATTCCCCAAGGTGTCTCAAAAAACTCAATTAAGTTTAAATTGGGAACTAAAATTTCCTGCAGTTTACGATGGATTATTTCCTTTTTGGGTTTTAGTTGTTAGGATTTTTGGCCCAAAAATTTTTTTAAAAAATTTAAAAAAAAATTCAATAAAATTTTTTTTTTCCCAAAAAACCGAGTTAAATAAGCCCCTTTTTAAAAAATATTAGTGTTATAGAAAAAGGGTGGAAACCCACATGTAGGTTATTTAAAAAAAAAAGATTAATATTCCAACGGAAATTGGGGGGGCATTTCCGGGTTTTTTTTCCCGCAATTAAATTTTTTTATTTCAAAAAAGGCCTTTCGGAAAAAGGATTAGGGAAAAAAATAAAGGCCTTCCCTGGTTCGAGCGTGTGAGTTTTGTTTTATTCGATAAAGGTTTTTTACATTTAAATCAGGGAAGGGATGCAAAAAAAAGGGGATTTTTTTTTAAAATTTTTGGGGGGAAGTTTAATCGTGGGAAGTCAAAAAAGGGGGCCCCTTCGGGGGAAAACATATGTTTTTTATTATGTTTTTGTTTTTTGTTTAAATAAAAATTTGGGGGGCCCCTTTTTTTTGCCTAATTTTCCCCATGCTCAAATTTTTTAATTTAATTATTAAAAAACTTTTGGGTTTAAAATTGGGTTTGCCTATTCTGTTATTATTGTTTGGGATTTAAAAAAGTTAATGGGCAATGAAATTTTTATGTTTGATAAGCTATTCCCCAATAAAAAATTTTATCATTTTAAAATAAAATTTTAAGGGGGGGCTTCCTTATATAATCTTTTTTTGGGATACTAGGGATTTTTTCCAGTGAAAAAAGGGAAGAAAAAAATAGGGGGATCCCTGGCCTAAAAACCTTTTTAAAACAAATTTAAAAAATTATACCCCCAAAATCTTAAATAAACTATGCAAAAACAAATTCACCCAAATTTGAAGTAATCCGGGCCAGGGAAACACATCTAAAAAAAAAACGAAACTTGTAAAAATTTTTTCAGAAAAACCGGAAGCCTTTTTGGGGGGAAAACTTTGCTGTCCCCAAGGGTTTAAAAAAACCCCCAAAATAACTTCCCAGGGGGGCCTTGGAAAATTTGTAATCCCCCCGTTTTTTGGTTGGGGGAAAAAACTCGGAAATTTTCTGTAAAAAGTAATTTTTCGAGAAAAAGGTTTTTGGGTTTTTGTGACCGGATGTGGGGGACCCAAAAATTTGACTGGACGGGGGGGAAAATTAAAAAAAATTTGATTTTACCCCGGTGTTTGTTTCAATTTATCTTCTCTTTCTCTCTCTCCCTTCTCTCTCTCTCTCTCTCTCTTCTCCTCTCTCTCTTCTCTCTCTCTCTCTCTCAGGGGCATTGTGGGTATTTTCCGTTTTTTTGGGGGGGTGTTTGCCAGGAATTCCAAAAAAGGTCAGGCAAATGTGATATTTAGTTTGATTTTTAATTTCCTGTTTTTTGGGAAAAAAAGTTTAGAATTCGTGCCTTATTTCACGTTGGAGTTAGGGGGAAAAATATTGGGTAAGGGATTTTCCCCTTGTTCAAATCGGGGGTAAA